>NC_056744.1:545140330-545440330 GCF_019279795.1 Protopterus annectens
GTCTGCTGTAATGACATCCTGTGACTGACAGTACTTTTATTCTTCTTAAATTAAACTCTTCTGATGACATCTAAGTAGACCTGTGGTTGAAATGTTTCTTCCTGGATCCTTCTGGTACACAGTGATACAGCCTTCCCATTAAGGAAAATTGGTGGAGGGCTCTAAGTGTTAAACAACATTTAAGGACAACTTGACTAAAGAGGAAAGAACGATTTTGAATGAACTTTCATCATCTAAAAAGTATAGGTGTATGAGACCAGACAAGGGTGGGGGGATGGTGGTAATGAATAGTTTTGATTACAGTTGTCAAATGATGAAAATATTGAGTGACGAATGTACATACAATAGAGTAACAAACAATGAGATCAATAGAGCATACCACAAAATTGACCTTTATTTGCTTGATGCTTTATATCAAGGTATGATTAATGAAGTGGAATTTGAATATTTTTCAGTCAAATATCCGAAAATGGCTAGACTCTTTGGGATACCTAAGGTGCATAAGGGGACTGACTGTTTACAATTTCGTCCAATAGTTTCAGCCAAGGGGTCTAAGACAGAACCCTTAGCAGCTTTTGTTGATGCACAGTGTAAAAAAGCATTAGTGGACGCATGCCACATCATCAAAGACTCATGGCATTGTCTAGAGAGATTAAGAGAAGTTGATTGTACTGATATGAATGACATGGGTTTTTTGACTATTGATGTCATAAATCTGTTTTCTGTAATCCCACACCAACAGGGTCTTGACTTATTTTATGAAAGTTTATTGACTAGTCCTAGCTTTGATAAAAGTAAATTGGAACTTTGTCATGACTTGATGGAATTTATTTTAAAGAATAATTTTATATTTTTTGAAGGAGAAACTTATCAGCAGTTGACAGGTGTGGCAATGGGGGCTCGGTGTGCCCCGGTTTTTGCCAACTTGGTTCTTCTGACATGGGAAAAGGAGAATATTTTTAAATCTAAATATTATGATAACATCAAAATATACAATACATTTTTAGATGATGTGCTAATCTTATGGAAGGGGGATGACCAAAGTGTTATAGATTTTGTTGCACATCTTAACAAGAGTTCCAATTTTCTTAAATTTACTTACAATTGGAACAGAGATTTTGCCAACTATTTGGACATTAAAATCTTGAAAAGTGAGCATGGGTTAGTTAGTACTATATACAGAAAACCAAGTTATTCCAACTCAATGTTACATTTTTCGAGTTGTCATCCGATTCATCAAAGGAAAGGCTTAATTAAGGGTCAAATGATCCGCCTATCCAGATTAATTAGTGATGACGAAACATTTAGGAAGGAGATTTACACACTTATAGGAATGTTTTTGGAGAGGGGCTATCCATTAACATTATTGACCACCACTAAAAGAGAGGTATTTAGGAAGAGGAAGAATAAATTTGCACCAATTTTGAAAGGGTGTGAAGCTATGAAATTGGAAGAAACAAATGACAACACAAGTGAAAAGGGCCCAATGTTTATATTAAAATACAATGACAGAACTCCTGAGATATGTGCAAATCTTAAGAGTCTTTGGGATTACTTTCTGAGTAGGGAAACCAAAGCTATATTAGGTAAAACACCTGTCATTGTATACGGTAGGGGTAATAATTTAAAGGATATACTTGAAAAAACTAATAATGGACATAGAAGATCCCACATGAGCAAGTGTGGTAGATGTAAAACATGCAGATATATTGCTGAGGGGACCTATTTGAGTGTATTTGGTTTCAAACGCACCATTGCCTGTCCGGGTAATTGTAACTGTACCACTAAAAATTGTGTCTACATTGCTTCATGTATGTCATGTGATGCATTCTATGTAGGCATGACTTCGAGAAGTTTAAAAGAAAGAATAAGGGAGCATTGTAGTTCTATTAGGAGGGAAGATGAGCACAATGCTCTATTTTTACACTCTAAGGAGTGTCATGGATTTAAGAAGTTTCTATTTTTTATAGTTGATAGAGTTAAACCAGATACTAATTGTGATATTTACAATTGTGTTGCATTGCGTGAAATGGAGTGGCAGATTAGATTGAATGCCACGATGTACCCAGGACTTAATGAATGTATTTCATTAAAACCCTTGCTAAAATTTAAGGCACTAAGTATTTGATATTGACACGACAATGTATACAATAGTATATTATTCACTTTTATACTTAGTTATTGAATGGTTAGGCTAAGTGAAGCACTTTATACCTCTATTAGCTTGTTATAATTGTAAAAAAATAATTGTATTGAATATGGAGATTTATTTAGTCTATTAGTAGTTTTGTAACAAAAATGGATTTATTTTAATTATATACATATAGATTAACACACTAATTAGATATTCATTTGTATTTATCATTGCCTGAAATAATTACAGTCTCATTTGATGTTTTATCTACCATACTGAAATTGGATAAGTTTGTACAATTTGTTTATATTAGGTTTTTTAGATGAAACTAAAATATTGAGTACGTATATATATTATTTTTTTTAAACAAAAGTTTTCTACATAAAATACGTTGTTATTTGATTTTAAAAACAAGATTAATGAGTGGGCTGTTTGAATGATTGGATAATTGATTGATTGAATGTTTGTAAGTATATTTAATGGAAGCCACGCTGGGTATTTGTTATACGACTCTGAAGAAGCCAGTTGTACTGGTGAAAGCGCTCAGTCGGTGTGCTTTTTTACTGGATTAAATCTTTACTGCTTTAAGTTCCTGGTCTGTGCCTTATTGCTGGTTCCTGCTGTCCGGTGGTCGATGGTTGTTCTATTTTGACAATCAATCTAGAAGCAAATACAAAAAGTGAATGTATGGCTACCAGTATATTCAAATTCCCACATAAATGATCTGTCTGCTGTAATGACATCCTGTGACTGACAGTACTTTTATTCTTCTTAAATTAAACTCTTCTGATGACATCTAAGTAGACCTATGGTTGAAATGTTTCTTCCTGGATCCTTCTGGTACACAGTGATACAGCCTTCCCATTAAGGAAAATTGGTGGAGGGCTCTAAGTGTTACCCTTCATCTGTGAGACAGATGTTACCAACCATAATCCATTGCTAATCGTACTTTATTACTTGGTAGCAGCTCTGAACACTTGCTGCTTGTAGGCTGTGCCAACGAATAGTGTAATGACACCAAGCCATGTACTCCAAAATAAACCACTGATATATGACAATTTGCTGAGAGACATTACTTAATTCTGACTACTAATTTGTTACATTTACTTATACTGACCTTCTACATCTGTTCAAAAAATGTCTTGGAATATTAGTCTCTATACTTCTATACTGTATTTATCTCATTCAACTACCTCAACATTTCTGTCCTGCATACCCTGCACAATGTTTTAACCTGCACAATGTTTTTATTTATCGCACAGTAAGAGCTTAACATTTCTGCTTAGTGTCTTGTGAAGGCATCGTGACATTTCTAGGATGCAAACAAAACATAAACTCCATGTATCGAAAAACAAAACATATGAACCACAAAAAATTTATTGGTGAAGCTAGGGGAAATCCCTACCAACTCATCTCAAAACAGCCTTGTACAGGGTGATTAAAAAACAGGTGCATTCTTTTTAAACAAATGATCGGTTTACACAAATCAGGTTATTAGAACTGTATCTACTAATGCAGTGACTATTAAATGGATATCTGTGTGTAGAATCAATGAATGAAACTGACTTTCTTTTGCATATATAAATAACTTTATACAATTTATTTCACTAAAAAGAAAGGTGTGCAAATCAGCAATCAGTTCTTTGACCTGCACTGCATTGTATTTAAAAATCTGCTAAGCTTCTAGCTTTTAATGTTCCATAACAGGGCTGTTTCTGGTCTATGCTGAGTTTTATTTCCAGCAGAATAAAACACTTCAAAGCTACTAAATCAGTAATATGAAAATGTGAATGGCAAATGACAATTGGGTTACATGTACCAATATGTACTATGAGTCTAGGCTCTATAATGAAATGTTGAAACTCATATTAGCAAGCCCAAATGTCATGAAAAAAACACACAGAGGGAAAACCCAGCAGCACACCTTGATGAGGGGTGAGGACCCCCCCATACCCCTGAAGTTACATATTCCAACTCACAGACTACTATTCCTTGGAGAAAAGGGAATATTCAGAGGAACAACAACCTTAGATTTATTATATGCAAGTCCACAACTTTTGTCATTCAGTTCTGCTGTTCTGGACTAGCACTAGTCAGTCTCACAATTTCAAATGGTTGTCATGTCTCTAATGTGTTTCTGTATGTAATACTTAAAATTAAACACAATTTGCCTGGTATAACACTTTTGAATTGTTCAAATTTAAATCTGCGTACCTTACGACAGCATTATTACATTTTCACCACTTACATTTAACTATGGCACTTTTACATTTCTATTCTATGTGTCCCAAGTGGCAACATTTGGTAAAAGTATACATCTATTTCACATTATTACAATGTAAAAGTTTTATGTTAGCACTCAAGCACCAGTCATGTACTGGTCCCAACCAAACTTTTCTAGAGTGTAAAAGACAGCCTCATCAAGCTATTCAGAGCTCTGCTGTATGTAGTAAGGCATAGTACCAAGAAGGCAATGAATTTTTACTCTCACAACCCCCGTTTCTGGAAATCACATACTCTTCAACAGGAAGGTCCATACTGCATGAAGAAATTGGTATGTGAAAATAAATTCATGTGACTTGTAAAACCAAAAACAGGTATGCTAAAAAAGGATAGTAAAGTTAAAAATATATATTCAGTTTCTTTTTAATCATATTAGATATCATTCTTATCTCACTATATTGTAGTGAAATATTACTATTAGATAAAAACATCTCAAAAGTAATGCTATAAGCTCTCATTTTGATATATTATTATTTGGTTCTTTCGATTGTTTCTTTATACATAACGCATTGTCATTGTGAAGCTGCTTTGCAGAACATCTCATCTTTCCTCACTGGGTATTTACACAATTACTGAGCTGTAAATAAATACATGCAGATGAGCACAGAAATAAATAAATAAGCAAGTGATTTTATTCTGTTAATTGAAAACTGCAGTACAGAGATGCTAGACCTCAATATGCAGCCACTGGTTATCATTTCATAGGTTCATTCATAGGTTCATAGGTTGGTACTAGGCTATCGGCCATAGGGCCTATACAAGCCTAGCCATAACAACTCCCTGGCTATTTCTTCCCACAATAGTTACTTCCCTGTAAATATTCTCTCTATCTCTCTATGTTACAGCAGGTATACAAGAATTGCTCCTTCAGACCTGAAGACTAGCACATGCAGTACGATTAAGCCCACTGACTGAGACCAGGCTACTGAAATAACACCTTGCGATAAAACAAGATAAAAACTACAGGACCATGTGTTTGCATGCTTTATAGATAAAGGCTAAGGAAATCTAACTTCTGTGAAAAAATCATGATAATGTCATCTGTAGTGCTATAGCTCATTCCCAAGGTATAAAAACTCACTTTCTGTTAATCTAAATAGTCACTTTAATAGCTATCTCACTTTGTGTATCTCCTGAAGGAATATGACAAATAAGTGAGTCAAAAAACATATAAAAGTTTCAAATTAAACAAATCTTACAAGAGAGCAATTAGGCAAAAGGTAAACTGTGAAAAAAAATGGTGAAAGAGATTAAGTTCTATTCAATTATATGACTCACAGAAAAGAAATCAAAAAAATATTCTAAAACATGATGTTCTTATCTTTACTGAGTTTCAGTAAACATGTAATATTTGTACTCAGTACCATAAATAAGTTTGCTGTCCTCCCTGTGGTTGTGTGGGTTTCCTCCGGGTGCTCTGGTTTCCCCCCACATCCCAAAGACATGCTGTAGGTGGATTGGACACTCTAAATTAGCCCTAGGCATGAGTGCATGCGTGTGTGTGCCTTCTGTGGAAGTTTGGGCGCTGGGCTGGCAACTCGACACCGTAAAACTCCACTGCCAATCATGAGTGGACAGGTGATCCGCTGTGGTGACCCCTAACCGGGAAAAGCCAAAAGAAGAGGAAGAAGACCATAAATAAGTTTACTCAGACTCTTTGAGAGCAAATGGTCTATAGACACAAAGGTATATGACTTTATAAAGCAAATGAGATACTTCTTGGAATTAATTTCAGCTCAACAGCAAAATTATAAGTAAAGCAATAAATGAAATTCTTAGCAGAAAAGTACCACAACAACCTAAGCAGCTGCTGAATAAGTTTTATTTTGAATTTCAAGAATTACTTTAACTTCTTAAAAGTGCATTACTTTCAAAATAGTATATGGACTCCTGGGAGTTAAGCAGATGCTATGCCAAAGTTTTATTAAACATGGGTTAAAACATAAGCAAAAATACTGAATTTCTATTGACTTTATACTCTAATTCTTCCTGAATTTACAAAACCAGGTTCTTCAGTCTATTATTTTATAGGCTCACATGTAGCTTTACTAGCACACAATGTGTACAGAATGTCTGAGAGAACTGATAGGAAATAACTATTTCAATTACTTTAAAAATGAATCTATTACCCAGAGCACATAATTTGATCATGTCATTAGATTTGCATATTCCATACATCATCAGAACAAAGGGCAGCTCTTCTAATATTAATTTTCTAATGTCCATTATTAATCAAGGTTGTCTAATATGCATCAATATATTTACTACAGTCTTAAATCCATTTTTAAATGATATTACATTTAACAATTCAATTCACCATTGTGTAAATACAGAGTCTATTTTGTGGTTTATGGATAGCAAAGATACTAGTGCCTGACCTAGCAACTACACTGCTCTGACACCCTGTCTAATCACAACAACCCCAAGGCAAAATCAGCCTATTTTAGCACACTTATTCAGAGAGACAAAACCCCAATGTAAACTGTGATGTGGCAGATCCTCCTAAACAATTAATTTTCTAAAATACCAAGTCCAAAGTCAAATCAGCTCAAAGAAACGGGAAATAAATTAATTTTCTTTTTTTGTTTAAGTTGAAGTGGCCATGGTGATAGATAGGAGCTCAGGGTATAAGGGTATAGTTCCCATACAAAATTACACACATGCACACACACACACACACACACACACACACACACACACACACACACACACACACACACACACACACACACACACACGTATATCTATCTATATCTACATATATATATATGTATATACACACACACACTATTATATTGGCTGTTTTAACTGCATTAACCATCTACTGAGTGATGCTAAGGTGATGCTAAGGCAGACTGGATGTGGTACTTTTGCCTTCAATAAGTTCTATCAGACTCATAATAAATTATACCGTAGTGAAATATGTTGTATATTTTGATGATTTATTACTAATAGTAGCTAACATTTAAGACTGAGTTAATACATTTTTATTGATAACTGAAAAAAAAGAACTGGTTGCAAAATACATTTTGCTAAGACTCAGACTGTAACTGTGCCAATAATTCAACAACCCAGTGCTAATACGCTGAATAAATTTGAGAAAACCATTATCAGAAAACATAGGCATACTATTTTTTAGGTGGTGCAAGATCCCATGGGGACCCTCCCACACCCCTGAAATTATATATACCTATACAGTGGTTGCACAACAATGACTGGAATAGGGTAAACTGATGATGTCTTGCAGGGAGGGCATGTTTACAAAAGAACTTGACTAAATTGACCATTTGGGCACAGAAGAATAATATGTTGCTAAATACATCAAAACCTAAGCATATGGGATTTGAGAGCCATAAATTGAAGGGTGAATATTAAGTACAGCACACAGTGATTGAAACTGTAGATTAATTTAATGATCTGGGTATATCAACTTTGAGTTGTTCTAATCATATCAAACAATTGGTTAATGCTAGTTATAGACCTACAGGTTGTATAAAATTATTTATGAAGTCTAGGAAATCAGAAATGATGAAGTTGTTGTTTGCTAGTTACATTAGACCCAAACTTGAGTATGGATATGGAATAACAATATGGAAACCTTATAAGAAAACAAGCATGGATAAAATGGAAAGAGTACAGCAGAAATATACCAAGGGCATCCATGGATGTGAAAATGTAAGTTATTATGAAAGACTAAAACATCTGAACTTGTACAGTGTCTCCTAAATGATATTATAGCACATTATGAGGCAACTACCACTGAGAATATTTGGGGTTATCAAAAATTAGTTGAGAATCATCAGACAACATATGTAGAAGACTTTACATGAATGAGAACTGTACTAACTGGTTCTTTGATACAGCAGCTGATGCATAGAATGGACTGCCAGATTACATTAAAGTAAGCACTAGTTTACATAGTTTTGAGAAGAGCCTGGACACATTTTCGGAACAACTGTTTTGGTATATTGGCAGACTAGAAGAGAATTAATACCAGTGCTTGAAATATTTGTATATTTGTACATACGTATGTATGTATGCATGCAACATTTGAGAAAAGAGAAAACCGCACTAACACTGAAAGTTGTTTAAATGAAATGTACCTGAACTACCACATTCACTTAAAAGCCATGTGGTTACTTTACACATTCCTCTCATTAGTACTAAATGTAAAAATAGCTATCATATACCAATACAGGTAGTATGCACACTTAAATGTTTAGGTTGTCACTACATTAATCATTTATATCAAAACATAGATAATTAAGCAAACTTTAATCAAGTCAGTCAAAATGTGTTTTTGAAATATCTGTTAGGTAGAATAGATTTATTGAAAAACCACAACAGTTAGCTACAATTTATCTGGACAGGAGATTCATGCAAGAACTCCCTGGATATTAGTGACGGAGATACATAATCTTGTGTTTTCAAAGTACTTGAATCTGTTTAACATGTTTTCCCAACACACTATAAAATCAAGTGACGATTTCAGTCGTGTTTTACAGCAAATGGCAATGCAGATTAAGCATATACTTGGACACTAATATCCTTCTCATAGTTAGTATTCTAGTTTTGAAAAAAGCACAGGGTTTTATTTCTTATTCCTAATTTGCATTCTCCATGGGCATCCTTTTTACTTTCGTAATGGCTGTCCCTAGCATTAACTGCATTACAAAATCAGAACAGAACAGATGAACAACAATATGTTTTTTATCACACAGAATATTAAACATAATGCTCCGTACAGACTCTATAAGAAGTGCTTATTTTCCGACTTTGAGAATTATGGGTGAATCAACACTTCATTACATATACTGAATGCTGGTTGTTGTTGTATCTTTTGGCTTTTTTCTGGTTAGGGGTCGCCACAGCGGAACTCCGGTCTGCTAATGATTGGCAGTAGATTGCTGGTACTTTACTGAAATAGATCTTATTGCCTTTGAAAGGCAAGTTATCATTTTTCTACAAAAATGTTATGGTTCCCCATCATAATGTGCAGCAACTGCTTATGAAATTTAACAACATAATGAAATAGTCTATAAAAGTCTCTGATTTCTTTGTTTATGGATAAAATGCAAGGTACTCATCAGATCATGAAAATGTTTAATGATCTAGCAAAAATTCTTCTATTGCATATATTGGACATCTAGCATTATTAGTTGGGTATATGGCTCATCTAAGGAATGTTGGCATGGTAATGGTCAACAGGGCAATTTTCAGCATGCAGCAAAACTACTCCAAGATACAGTGATGATGGTGGATAAAAATTAGGGACTCCATCTTTTACTACACAGGAATTTGTTTTGTTATATTATCAAATATGGATCAGTTTTATCTTTACATTGTCATTCCAAATCTCAAACAGAGTTTTGTTAATTTGTTTTACTTGATATGACACATTTGATGATGATGTACCAGAATTACCAAATACCCTTGTTTCCTTTTTCGCTTAGACATGTGATGGTGGCTCTTTCTATACATATTTTGTTTGAGAGCATTTGTATTAGATTAACAAGTACCATGCAGTATTAGGCTGTGGGAGCATGCTAGGGTTCAGCTTTTGTACATCAGTTATTCTTTTAAATATATTTTTCTTATTCCACCTTTTACCTTATTAAGTTGATTTATTTATATTTATTAAAAAAGTTAGTGTCCATAGTGGTGGTTTAATACTAAACAGTAGTATTTTTCACTAGGTTGGCTTGCAATTAATTGATATTCAGGATCTGATATGTAACAGCATTTAGCATGCTTAAAGAGGGAGTGTGAAACAGATCAGACTTCTTCAAAATGCATGGATGAAGGTGTACAACAAAAAGTGCACCTTCATCTGTTAGTGAATTCAGATGTTTTTAGAATCTAAAATATTTTTGATAGCAAAAGCAAAACTTTAGCTGTGTTCCTTAAAATCTCACCATAGCAGAAAAATAATTTTGAGAGTTAATTACCTTACCCTAAGACAAACCCTAACTTCTTTTTAAGCTTACCCAATACTACTGACATTTTCAGCTCATCTATTAAATCCATCTTACTTCTATTAATAGTACCCTTATTCTTCTACCTACTCTACCCCACACTACTCTTTCTCCTTCTCCCTCGTTTTCCCTTACGTACTTCACTCCTCTAACCTTCTTACTCAAACTATATATCTATACCTCTAAATGGACCCAACACATAAATCTTTCTACCCATATATACTACTCTTAACTACAATTCTTGCTTCTCTTACAATACCTTACTCATTAACCTCCTTTGAACATTTTTCCCTTCATGAACATCTCCACCCCCTCCATGGAACTCTTTCAATCTCTCTTAATAACTCTCTCAACCATAGTAACATAACCTCCACCTCCATCTATGTACTTCCAAAGTTCCATAGATCTACTCATATTACTTACATCCTTATAAAAAAACCCCACAAATTATTACAACAAAATCCAAAAGTTTATACACTATCCTCAACCACACCCACTACTAGATGGTGACATTCACCCTAACCCAGGCCCCAATACTGACACTACCAAAAAGCCTCTCAACCGACCTACTTCACACATCTCTATACCACATAGACCATCTAATTCCCTCCTGATAGCTCACCTAAACATCTGTAGCATTAACAATAACATTAACCACCTACATGCACTCTTAGATGTACACTCATTTGATATTTTCTGTATTTCAGAAACATGGCTAAAGCCCTCAACTCTTGACCAGGAAATTACCCCTCCAGGATATAACATCCTGAGATGTGACTGCAAAACCAAAAAGGGTGGTGGAATAGCCATTTTGTATAAATCTGAACTCCAACTTTCACCCTTCAATTTGCTACTTCCCTCAGCTCCCAACTCAGAAACCCTCACTGCAAAACTACAAATCAATAACTCCAAATCTATCTATCTAATTTGCACTTATCTCCCCCCTGGAAATAACATCAATACTCTTGAAAACATACTTAGTTACCTCTCTTCACACCTACCTAAGAAACCATCGTCTTAGGTGACTTTAACATAGACTGGACAACCTGTAATTCTCCTAGTCCTACCAACCATATAAATCTCTATGGATTCACACAAATAATGACCACTCCTACTAGAATCCATAAACCAAACAACAAAGAAACCATCCTAGACTGGATCCTTCTAAATAGTCATCTTGATTCTTATAAACCAGGAACTTTCCCAAATTATATCAGTGACCACATGCTAACTTATATCATCAAACAAAAAACTTATAGCCCCAACATAAATACTTTTAAAACTTCCCACTCCAAAAAATACTTTAACCCAGAAAGCTTCCAAAACGAACTGAAAGCATGTGACTGGTCACCTATGCTTCATCTTGAACTTGATGAAGCAGTAATCTATTTTAATACTAGATTTCTCCAAATACTAGACTACCATGCCCCCTATTGCTCTTCCTGCATAAGAACCAAAACTGCCCCCTGGCTCACAAAGGCAACTAGGCAAAAGATCCTTCTCAGAAATAAAATTTGGGCTAAATGGCGAATCTCCAGAAATCCAACAGATCACCTCTACTTAAAACAATTAAGAAATGCCACCAAGAAGGACTTTCTTAAAGACAAAAAAGACTATTACCTCCACCTACAACAAACCCACCAACAACATCCTCAAAAATTCTGGTCTGACATTAACAAACTTCTTCAACCAGGACACTCTAAAACTCCTGACCCTATAGGTTTCAACCATAATAACTCTAACCAGATTCCTGATGCCTTTAACAACTATTTTACTGAAGCCATTATATCGCTATCTAACACATTACCATCCACTTCCACTCTCCCATTAATAACACCTAATACCCCCTCACCTACCTTCCATATACATCCTGTACCTACATCCCTCATTTGCAACCTCCTTCAAAAGCTCAAGCCATGCACCCCTTCTGCTGACTGTCTTCCAGCTGAATACCTGCAAATTGCAGCTAAAGCCATAGCCTACCCTCTCTCCATACCTTTAAATAGAACAATTTCAGAAAGCAAAATCCCCTCTCTATGGAAGATCTCCCATATAATCCCTTTACACAAAGGTGGCTCATCAACTGAGCTTTCCAACTATTGGCCTATTGCCTTACTCTCTCCATTAGCTAAAATAATGGAGAAATGTATACACAGACAACTGCTTGACCACCTACTACAAAATAATCTACTTGCAGATTGCCAACATGGTATTAGGCCATACCATAGCACAACAACTGCCCTGCTATCCTTCTCTGATTCTATAAACAAAAAACGTAACAATAACACCTTTTCCTCTGCTCTATTTATTGACCTTTCTAAAGATTTTGATATGGTGAACCATCCCGTACTTATTGACACTCTAAAAGCCCATTCACTAGACCCACAAGCATTACAATGGTTTAAATCCTATTTAGAGAATAGACAGCAAGCAGTTCTCTGGAATAACAATATTTCTTCATCCCTCCCTGTAAACATTGGAGTACCACAAGGTTCTATCTTAGGGCTACTTCTATTTTCCTTATTTATTAATGATCTACATACTAGTATTTCTCAAGCCACCTGCATACAGTATGCAGATGACGCCATCTTAATTTGCTCAGCCAAGTCCATAACCTCTCTCCAGTGCCTCACCCAAACAATATTTAACAGTGTTGAAAACTGGTTCACAAAACACTGCCTTCTTCTCAACCCCAAGAAAACAAAATTATTGCTTTTTTCTCCTACTCACAAGACACCTCAACTGCACTTCACATTAACCTCTAACAATGGAACCATCATATCCCCTGATACTACAACCCGTCTTCTAGGTGTTACAATAGACAACAACCTTAGCTACAATTACCATATTAATTCTACTAAAAAGACGGTAAACAAAAAACTAGGGACCTTATACAGAATCAAATCCTTCCTTACCCCTGCAGCCAGAAACACTATAGCCCTAACCCACCTAATCTCCACCCTGTTCTATGCTTCTGCTATCTATACCAATCTTTCTAAAACCAACCTTACCAAACTTTCCTCCTGTTATAATAACATAGCCAGATTTGCTTCTGGTACCCCATTTAGAACTCATCATTGTCACAACCTCAAACAGCTGGGATGGTTAGAACTACAGAACCAATTACTTTTTCAACAACTTGTTATCACCCAAAAGATCCTCTACTACCCTAAAAATACCCCAAACCTCACTAATCTCATCTCCCCTTACAAAAATCTTGCAACTCTATGCTCAGCAAATAAACTTCAAATCTCTTCCATTAAATCCAACAACAAAGCTGGGGACTCACTCTTCTCAAACACCATAGGAAAGAGCTGGAATCATCTTCCTTCTGAACTTTCCAACCTTACTTCTACTCTACTCTACTTTTTAAGAAGAATCTTAATGAATATCTTAAATCCCACTGGCTTTGTCCCTGCTCCAACCCTGACTGATATCTCTTGCCCCCTCTTGCTCTTTCTCAAAAAAAAAAAAAGAAAAGAAAACTTCTTTACTTTATCTATCTTCTGTTTTAATTTTTGTTTTTACTCATAGTATTTGATTCTAGCCTAAATTTGCTAAATAACTCTGTATAACTCTACCTTTTAATGTTAATATTGTAACAAATTTTATTTTATTTTAATTATACTTTATTGTATTTCTTTGTCATTGTTTCTGCTCGGAGCTTTTCTCCCTGGGCCTCTACTGAAAATGAACATGTATCCAGTTAGACTAGCCCGGTCAACAAATGTAAAATAAAATAAATAAATAAATAAAATAAATAAACAGTAGAATAGCTGACAAAATTGTTCAAATTTCAATAGCTTATATTTAATCCTAAATAATATTCAATGACATTAAGACTGATGCTCATATGTTGTGAAAAAAACAAGTCATAAAATGCACCATAAGGACACCATGTAAGTTTTTTGACCATATACGTAGTAGCTTTAGCCAAGCAAGTAAGCAAAATTAAGTAACTTAAAATATGAATCAGCATAAAATGCATTCCTTAGAATGCCATTTCACTGGACACTGGACACTGGATACTACAAAGACACAAAGTATCTTTGAACATACTCATGAGCCACACGCCACGTGACGCTCGATCACGGGTGCTTACAGAGCTAGCTATTTAAAAGGTGTCAGCACATTACAGCAGTGGTTAGCATTCCTTCCCCACAACACGTCATTCTACATTCATTTCTTGTCCGAGGAATATTTTTGTGAAGACTCTACTCTTCCTTTTTCTCTCTCTTCTGGCTTTTGGTTCCACATTTCAAAGGCATGTTGGTGTATGTGTGTGTATATGGCATGCAAGTGAGTCTTGGTGTGGATCCTGTGACATTCAATCCACGATATCTTCTCTGCCTTACACCTCTTGCTAGGATAGACTGAATTGCCTATCCTCTATTCTGTACAAAGAGTACGAATCAGAAAATCAGAAAATGAACATGTGAATGAATATACATTCAGAACAATGTGTTGAAATAGGCGATAAGTCCTGCCTACTACAGCAGATACCCTTCCACTCATAGCAGTAGTGCCTGACACAGCAGATGACCTTCCACTCACACTAGCAGTTTGTCATAAAACACAGTTCTCCTTTGATAATTATGATCCTGCCACTCATAGCTAAGGTATGTAAACAAATGGCTGGCAATAGAAAGGAACCCTATAGTGAGATAGCTGAGGTAGGCAGACCGCATTCTTCCAGCAATAGCAATTTCACAATGTACACACTTCTTTATGATACTCACTGCATTATGCACATAAACAGGTGGCAGACAACAGAAAGGTGTCCTACAGTCAGACATTTGGCAAATAAATTGAAAATATAAAAAAAACAGGAGTGAGTTGAAGTGGGTAACTCTCACCTGACACAGCAGACAACTGCCAACCAGCACATGGAATCTCACAACACACAATTTTTAAATTTAAACATAGTGCAGAAGCAGAGTTATCTTACAAGCATTGTATCTGAAGAAAGCAAAACATGTTTAATTACTTCAGCAATACATTAATGCAATTAAATATGCAGAAGCACTTAATGCTAAACTGTTGTCAGCCATTTGCTTGCTACAGCTGCACCTGCATGCTAGCTACATTTTATCACACATCTTTTGTGACTCTAAACTATAAAGGAGTTCCAGTAATGTTTTGGCCTTTCCCACATAAGTGTATACTTGCATAAAGTTCTGCATAACAAAATAAAGAATATCTGACAAAATCATTAGGGCAATGAGATTTGTATAATGCACTCGGAAAACATAGTGTGTGTTGCAACAATTGTTAAAGCATGTCATTGTTTTGTTTTGGACCAAGTACCACCATTTTGTGGTGATTATAACACTCTTCTTGAGGTAGCTGAACTAAAGTAGCAGTTGCTCTTAGATGTGGCGTTTCTTCCTAGCTTCAATGAAAACCTTAACATTAAATGTGCCTTGAGGTGGTGTAGGTGAACTATTCCCTTCTCCCACCATAAGACTCTTTAGCTTTTTCTCTCCACCAAGCATCACTTCCCTCCGACCAGACAGGTTATTTTTTTACTAGCTGGTTGAAATACAACTAAAGTCTTTATACTGGGCTGCATTCCTTGCCTGACATTTGATTTCATTTTTTAAGGTGAGATTTTCATTTTTTAAAGTGTGATTCACTTTTTTACTGTATTTATTGGAGTGTACTTAATAGGAACTGCGGTGGTGGTGCTGTGGTAGCGCTGTCGCCTCATAGCAAGACGTTGTCCCGTTCGATTCGCAGCTAGAGCGTCTTCTGTGTGGAGGCATACGTGAATGGGGCATGCCTTCGTTGAAGGTTGTGCGTCAGGGCTGGTAACCCGGCACGTAAAAATCCACTACCAATCATTAGCTGACCAGAGTTCCGCTGTGGCGACCCCTAACCGGGAAAAGCCGAAAGACACAAACAAATTGGAGTGTGCTTATTCCTAGATGCAGAGCTTTTGCCTGGCTTTAATGACAGCCTTAACATTATCTGTTCCTTGCAGTGGTGTAGGTGAACTAATTCCTCCCCCCTCCATAAGGCTATTAAGCTGTTTCACTCCCCTAGGCACAACTCCCTCCTGACCAGATAGGTCCTTTAAATTTTTATCAGCTTTTTGAAAACAAATAAGGTTTTCTTATTGGGTTGCATTCCTTGCTGGACATTTAATTTTATGTTTTAAGTGTGACTGACAGTTTTTACTGTATTTATTGAAGTGTACTTTAAGTTTTTTTTCATTTCTGATGAAGTTCTTACAATTAAAGAATGAAAACACTCACAAACTTGTTCTGCATGCTTTTTTCACCTAGCTAATTTGTTATGAAGTTGTTTTGTAATATATATATATATATATATATATATATATCTATATACACACACACACACACACACACACATATATATATATATATATATATATATATATATATAAAATATATATATATTTACCATATTTCCCCGAAAATAAGACCGGGTCTTATATTCTTTCTCCTGGCGAAATGCGCATTAGGGCTTACTATCAGGGGATGCCTTATTTACCCTCACCGTACAACAATGTACCTTTATTAATTTCTTCATGTACAAAAATTGACATTTATTCATGTACACAAATTGACATTTATTTTGTATTTTTTTATTACTGGAGAACAGTTCTAATAATGGGTTGACAGTTGTGTGTGAATTCTACATAAACAGTGCAACAAACATTTCAAGTCCAGAATATCTGCACCTTGGCTTTCACAGTTATTCAAATACAGTCATGTCTTCTTCTTCTGGGACATTGTCATAAGTGTCCAACCCCCGAATTTTGGCCTGAATTTCTTGCGACTCCATTTCCTGTAGCAACATTGGCCCCAGTCTGTCATGTCTAGCAATTGATTTCTCCTTAAGTGAGCATTGCTTGTCCAAGTAGCCTGCTTGTAGAGCATTGGCAACACAGCTGTCAGTGATTTTATCCCATGAATTTTTCACCCAAGTCACGACCTCTTGCAGGTTAGGCTTCACAAAGTTTCCATGCTGATTTCTCTCCATTCTATTTTCAATGTAGTCATTGAGTTCCATGCACAAATGGTCCTTAAATGGCTTGTTTATTGCAATATCAAGAGTCTGGAGATAGGCAGTCATTCCTGCGGGAATCATTATTTGATCTATTCTTCTCTGTGCAAGGAAGTTCTTCATGTCTTTAGCGTGGTGAGTGCTGGCTGAGTC
Organism: Protopterus annectens; assembly: GCF_019279795.1. NCBI lineage: Eukaryota > Metazoa > Chordata > Ceratodontiformes > Protopteridae > Protopterus > Protopterus annectens. The sequence continues at coordinate 545,157,908 of NC_056744.1, forward strand.
CCAGACTAGCAGACCTCTTTCGCCACCTTGCAAAACAAGTGGCAGCATTACATCGACCCACGTCCTTATAACTGCTTGTGTGCACCAGGCTTTTTCAGTTTTAAGAATGTAAATGCCTGAAACACATTCAATCTTATCTTTCTTGCCCTTACTAATGATTAGAGGTGGGGTTTTCTTTCCATCTAGACGAATTGCCAAAAGTAACACGTACACTCTCGTAATTAGTGGAGGGAATGTAGATTGACAAGGCACCCCTCTGATCAATTGTTGTTTGAGATCCTTGGCCCATAAACACTGCAGTTTCATCCATAGCAATCATGTTGGAGAGTTGGTATTTAGAAAAGTCAATGCCATCAACAAAGGGCTTGGAACACAAGTGCACATTTAATAACTTCAGTATCGTCCAGCTTGAACAGTATTGTTGACCTTCTTAGAGACCGTTCATATCGCTGAAGGAAGCCATCCAGCCAATGTTGTGATGCTTTAAATTTTTCTGTGGATATTTCTAACTGTGGTGCTATTGCAAGGGCAAATGCTTGAATATCAGCCCTGCGCACAACCAAAGCCTTTGTTCTCCTGTTAGCAATCCATTCACAGATGATGTCTTCAAGCTCAGGAAATATTCATTGCTGACCTGATCCACACTTACACTTCTTAGCATTTCCCTTGTCAGCCTGTTGACTGAGGTTAACGTATGCTGCTCTCCATTTTCGGACCATTCGGAGATCTAACTTCTTCTCTTTACAAAAGCCATCAGGTTCTATCCACGAGAGCCCTCCACGATTCCTTTCTTGTACTCGACGGAATAGCTCTTTCTTTTTGCACTCATCTTGTCTGGGGGTTAATTGAAGAATTACGTGACTGGAGGGGCAACACAAAATGGCACCGGTTATGAAGAGAAGACACTACCACAGCTGCTCGTTACTATGAGCGCGCGCTTCCAGCACGTTGTCTGTATTTTGACCGATCAAAATATGCCTGCGTGGGTTTATGGGAGAAGGATCTCAGCAGTCAAGTGTGAGTGATGATTAGGTTACAGTGAGAATCGGAACTGGGGCTTATTTTTGGTGTAGGGATTATATCATGAACACCCTGGAAAAACCATGCTAGGCCTTACTCTCTGGTTAGGTCCTATTTAGAAAGAAATATGATATATATATATATGTATATATATATATATATATATATACATATGTATATATATATATATATATATATATATATATATATATATATATATATATATATATATATATATATATATATATATATATATGTATATATATATATATATATATATATATATATATATGTATATGTATAAGCCGCGGTGGTGCAGCGGTAGCATTGTTGCCTCACAGCAAGAGGTTTTCATATTCGATTCACGGCGGGAGCACCTTCTGTGTGGAGTCTGTATGTCCTCCCCGCAGTCGAGTGGCATTTGAAAGACATGCGTAGAATGGACGTGCCTTCATTGAAGGTTGGGCATCGAGCTGGCACCTTGGCACCTGTAAAAAATCTACTGCCAATCATTAGCAGACCGGAGTTCCTCTGTGGCGACCCCTAACCGGGAAAAGCAGAAAGAAAAAAAAATAGATAGATATAGATATATATAGATATACATACACACATATGGGTCTACTTCATAACATTGAAATTTCATAACATTGAATTTCATAACATTGAGACCATAACATCAAAAATTCAAAACACTGAAAACTCAGAACATTGAAAGTGTGCTTCATAACATTGAAAACTACATTGCACAAGTAAATAATATCACCTCCACCTATAGCAGCTAACTAACAAACACACTTTCTACTACACCTCCCCCACGTGGGAAATTAACTTTTTTCCACTGTAGAGTTGGTATATTTGGAGTTGGTATATTTTATTTATGGGGATGGGGGGTGCAGGGGGGCTTGCCCCCCTGCAGAAACGTAGTAGAAAGTGTGTTTGTTAGTTAGGTGTTGTTATAAGTGGAGAGGATGTTATTTACATATGCACTGTAGTTTTCAATGTTATAAAGCACACTTTCAATGTTCTGAGTTTTCACTGTTTTGGGATTTATATGTTTTGGTCTCAATGTTATGAAATTCAACGTTATGAAATTTCAGTGTTATGAAGTAGACCCACACACACACACACACACACACACACACACACATCTCTCCCCCCTCTCTCTCTCTCTATATATATATATATATATATATATATATATATATATATATATATATATAGAGTTATGTGTGTGTGTTTGCGTGCGTTCTATTCTACTCTTTTGCAGTGCTCACAAACTACTTACTGTTCCAGCTCCCCATATTTCTATTTATTATTTTAGTTGTGAACGTAGTTTAATTTGGATATGGCAGTGTTGGGAAAAGGAAATCTTGCTATGGAGTCAGGTTAACAGAAGGTTAAGTAGTAAGGTGCAATCTACAAGCACGCAGTGGTTAGTAATCACACACCAGGTGGCTTCAGCAGTCTGAAGAGACTTCATGTTACAATTAATACTTAACGGGGGTCATTTTTTTTATTTTTTACTCCTATGAGAAAATCTGTAGGTTTTGTATACCAAAGTTAACATTGTATAGTAGTGTAGTAAAATAAAACTGCAGTAAAGCATATATGTAACAAAATATAAATATGAATAAATAAATAAATAAATATTATTAGTGCATATTTTCTGGACTAAATCAGTCATTTATATATGCCATTTACACACAGACACACACATACACACACACACACACACACACACACACACACACACACACACACACACACACACACACACACACCATACATATACATTATTTATGACATGTTATTCAATTCTGTTTTACTTATTGCTTATATTTCAAATTAACCACAATTTAACTTCTGCCTGCTTATTCATCCTAACTGAAATATAAGTAAACAATACTTATGTGGCTGCTGTTCCGTTCCAGTAGAATGGCACTCATCCAAATGTAAAAGAACTTTGGGATTCAACCCAAGCAGGGCCCCAGCACATCTGTTGTTGAACTCTGCACAGACCTGCTGTTGCAGGCTACATAACCTCTCTGCCTTACTTGGGAGAGGTCTGTACTGTAATAATCAACTGCTTGAAACAAATTATGCAACACTTCTGCAATAGTTTGTTTTTATCTATAGAAAAGCTTACTTATAGTCAAGGGGCAACTGGTTACAGCAGAAATTTGCTCACATTCCTGGGAAGGTTATATAAGTCTACAGGTTTAAAATTAAATATTGTACAAGACTTATTGGGCTGATATTTTCTTTGAGTTGCAGTGGTACTCAACTTCAGTGGCTTGAAAACTCAGTGGTTTTAATATTAGTACTTAGAGAGAGACTAATTAGTATAAAACTGTCCACAGCTACAATTGAGAATACATTTGAACTTCTTTATCAAACATTTATAACTGAAGAATATAAACGTGAAAGTGATGTACAAAAAGAATCAAACTGAAAACATGACTGTCACCCCCCAACAAATGACAATCACCTTAATCCTTCTATTTCCCTTAGTCCACTCTGTTCTGTGTCTGTGTAGAAACTCATTGTAAACTACTAACTTTTCATTTCTAATGCCACTCTAAACTGTTCAGCAACAGTCATTTAAGTTTAACTGTCATGGGTTCATATGTATATACTAGGCTAAAGACCACCAGGGCCTTTATAAGCCTAGCCGTGCAACCCAATCCAATTTTGACCCTATATATCATCCGTGTTTATTAGGGGAGGGTATGTTAGTTTGAACGTTTCTAGAGGTCATGTGTGATGTTGGTGGGATTAGGCTAGTTTTAGCATTATTGTCTGCTTCCATCTATCAGAGACATGACTGAAAGTGGCTAGCACAGGGCTTTTTTATTGGTTAAATTGTTTAATTCACTTTGTTCACTGTTGCTACATAAGCCCCACATTTGCGCGGGCTTGCACATGTTTTAACACAGCTCCACAGAGTTAGCTGAGGACACACTGCTCTACTGTATTCATCTGTTTACGTGTAGCACACCTCCATACACTATCGCACACTACCGTGCAGTGGGGACAACCATTAGTGGTTATAGATGCAAAAACTTCAGTAGATAGATTTTTCCTTAGTAGCTGCCTGTGATCCGGCCGAGAAGTCTTTAAATTGCACTTAGCTGCTCAGAGAGCCCCTCAGCTGTGTTTTTGCCTCTTAAACAGTCCTAAAACCACCAAATCCACAATAGTCTCATACCATGTAGAGAAACCCTGCTAGTATAGACCCTTTATAGAGCACCCCATTTAGAGCACCCAGTTATACCACACCCCTCCATTTTCTCTCCCCACTGTGAAAACAGGATTTTAACCTAGCATTGTGGATAGTAAGTTTCCCTCCATTTCATCTATCAGCCTGTTTGACATGGGTATCCTGAGGCAGTGTAGCAACTGCCTCATGTACACTGACAACCCTCTAGTCCTAAATCACCCAAGTGCAATTTGTGAAAGATACATCTACAGTAAAATCTGGAATCCTAGCTCTCTCAAGCACAGAGCAGTAACACTGAGCAGGTTGTCAGCTCACATACTAGACCTCCAATGCAAACCATGCACTCAACACATAAACCATCATACGCGGAGGTACTCACCAGAGATCTTCCAAATACAAACTTGCTACACCTAATACAGAACCTACAGCATTCAATACACATAAAAACACAAGCACCAGTGTCTTACTGCTTAAGCCCCTAAGGCAGAACACATCTAAACCAAATTTTGTAGTCATAGGTGACTCCATTATGAGACACACAGATGTCCCACTCACCAAGCTGGACAATGAAAAGGTTACAATCAGCTGTCAATAAGGTGCCGGGATCTGTTAGATCACACATGCACTCAAGTCCCTCAACAACAAGTACCGTTATGACTCTGCCATAGTTCACGTTGATGTGAATGACTTGAGACCGACCTCACTGGACTATATGAAGAGAGACATGATTGAGCTCTATGAATATGTGTTCCAGGCATGTATGTCCCTAGCCTTGAGCAGCAGTCTACTCTCACCTAAGATGATGCCACAATATAAACAAAAAATGACTGACGTCAACAATTCTTAGTTTCTGGTGTCATTCTAAGGGGATCCAGTTCCTGTCAGTCTGGGATGAGATGGCTGATAGACCACGCTGCCAGAGATGGTCTTCATCTGTCACCTCTAGGTTTTCGGTTACCAGCTAAGCACTTGCCTCCCCATAGTGCCTTTTTTAGTCAAGGTGTCAAGAACAAAATTTCTGATGTGAAAATATTACTCACAAATAAATTAAAGGTTATGTTGCTAAGTACTAGGAGTTTAAATCAGAAACTGCACTCTCTGGAAGCACTCCTCTCCCTGAAGTATTTTGACCTCTGTCCAGTCACAGAAACTTGGTTCAGGAGTAAGGAGAGTACCCTAGCCTTGCAAGGCTGCAATGCTTTCCACACTTTCAGATAGGAAAGTGAACGTGTGAGAACCAAAGGAGGAGGAGGAGTATCCATCTTCATCAAAGAGAAATAGACCACTAGACTGGTTAGACAGGAAAACTCCATGGAGTTACTCCAAGTTTGACTAACTGTGGTTAAGCTCCCCTTCAAGTCATCATTAACTACAGGCCCTCTTCAATGAACCAGGATAACCACACTGCTTATTTGGACCTACTTGAATCAATAAAATTACAACCTAACACTCTAGTCATGGGCAATATTAACTATCCCTCCATTGACTGAGAAACATATACGAGTACCAACATGCATGCACAAATGTTCCTAGACTTTTAACACTAATGCCCTGGAATAAATAGTATGCAACCCCACAAGGGGCTCAAATATTCTTGAACTGGTCATCACCAACATGGGTGACCACTGCACCAGCACAAGTATAGGACCCTCACTGCACCAAAGCTAATTATACCCTCCTAAGGGATGGCATAAATAATTTCCAAGCTCCTGTTCCCACAGATGACATTGACAACTATATTAAGGTATATACAAATGTCCTGTACAAACACTTATACAAATGTATTGACACAGGTGCACCTGATAGGATAAAAAAGGGGTTGGGAGGGTGGCCTAATGGTTAAAGTGTTTGCCTTACAAACACAAGGTACAGGGTTTGAGTCTCACAAGGGATAATTGGCTAGGCTTACAATGGCTCACAAGGGCAGCTAACCTAGTACTAACCTATGAACTATGAACAAGATCCACAGGAAAAAACAAGCCTCCCTGGTGGACATCTAGCATTAATAAGTTATACAACAAGAGGAAGAGGTTGCTGTCTAACAATAAAAAAGAGAGGTCCCAGCACTGGAAGAACACCTTCCTCTGCTTGAACCAATGAGTAAGACAACTTGTAAAATCCTCTAAGGACAACTTCAAAAAAAATTAGTAACCATAGCTAAGGATAACTATAAGGCATTCTTCAGCTATATCCATAACGTAAAGGGTAGGACCTAGACTTGTGCTGGACTAGCTGTAGATAGCATCACACACACTGATCCTGCAAAAATAGCTAACCTATTAGCTGGCAGGTTTGGCAAAAATTTCACTCCCCTGTCCACTGCACAAATTCCACAACGCATTCCCTCTACATTTCCCCCACCTTGCATTTCCAAACAGCAAGTCATTAATTCTCTCTCCAAGGCCAAAAACACAGCCTCTATGGGTCCAGATAGCATCCCATGTTGCATTTTAAATGGTCTAAAATGTATGTTAGCAACTCCATTAGGTACTCTCTTCAACCACAGCCTGAGTACTGGCTTTGTCTCTGCTGAATGGAAAACAACATGTCATCCCCCTTCATAAAAGTGGGTACAGTAACAGACCCTGGAAACTACAGACCCATAAGCTTAACCAGCCTTATATGTAAGGCCATGGAACAAATCATCATGGACCTTATAAATAGGGATAGAGGTGATCTTCAAACCCTTGATCTGACACAGTTTGATTTTGTCAAAGGCAAATCATTCCTGTTAAACCTGGTGGTCGTCTTTGAAAACATCACCACAGCCATAGATGAAGGCAAATCTGTACATACAGCCTACCTTCACTTAATCAAGACCTTCGACACAAACCCACATTCAGACATCATTGATAAACTCTCCCAGTTGAATATCAACCCTTATGTCATCAGGTGGGTTGCTAACTGGCTCACTGACAGATCACACTCTTTCAAAGTTGGGGACTTTACCTCAACCAGCAGACCTGTCACAAGTGGGGCTCAAAGGGGTCAGTGCTGGGCCCCCTATAGTTTGTAATATACTTCTCAGAAGTTCAGGTCAAACCAAAGGGGCTGTGTCTGACCAAGTCTGCTGACAACTGCAAATTAGGTGCAATCACTGAACCCCCAAATTATGTCATACACTTTAAGGACTTTACACGAACCAAAGATTGGTGCCAATGCCATGAACTCAAACTCAATGCTAAAAAATGCATTACAATCCCCTTTGGTAAAAACAATATCACTGCAGACTATAATATAAATAATAATATTCTGAGTAACAACTTGGTAGTGAAAGACTTGGAAACACAAGTTGACAGTAGCCTAAACTTTGACCACCATCTGTCTACTGTGGTAGGGAAGGCATTCTACGTCACACACCTCATTAGCAAAGGTATTGCCTCAAGAGTGAAAGAGGTCATAACACCCCTGTACTCGACCCTCATCAGGCCAATAACTGAGTACAGTGCTCCCTTTGGTATGTACCTTACCAGGCACCTGCAGCAACTTGAGAGACCTCAGAGATTTCTAACCAAGAAAATTCAGGGTCTGCAGCACATGTCATACATTGACAGACTGAAGCCACAATCACTGTTCTCAGTAGCATACAGACTACGTAGAGAAGACTTGTGCCTGGCCTACAGAGCAATTTTGGATGTAAACCTAATAGAAATGCTGCATATACCCAAGTCAAATGGGGCGAAAGTCTCCTGCTTCAGGAACCTTAACCTGGCCTGTAACATAAAGAGGATGTGCTGGAGAGACAGATGTGTCCCTCAGAGGTTTCCACTCCTCTGAAATAGGCTACCAATTCACATCAGACAAAGCCCCTCTATGGCCCTGTTTAAGTGTCGCCTGGATGACTGGATGGGAAACTGTAAATTCCTGCTGGGGATTTAACCTACGACCCTCCTAGATATGGGCAGTAGTTGCTAGCTAAGTTCTCGAGTTTAGGCAAAATACTTTATATTGGGTTTCTCTAGTATTATATTGGGTACACACGACTAGGCTTATAAAAACCTTTAGGTCAATTGCCCAGTAGCCACCTACGAACCTATAAGAAGGGTAGGGATCCTGGAATGGTGTGCTAAATGTGATGTGGATGTTATTCTGTTACAGAATCTAAGATTCCTGGCAAATGAAGAATGGGTACAAACAGAAAATTTGAAGGATGGAAATATAATATTGAACTTAGAAATGATTGTTGTTCTGTAGTGGCAGTGTTTTGTAAAAAAAAAAAATTAAAATTGTTGGTAAGGATGGGAAGGTTAACTGCTGTGAATGTGAGATGGAGAGAACATGTTTACAGAATTATAGCATTATATGTGTATTTACCTAGCAAGGAAAGAGAGACACTGTTTTATCAAATATCAGACTATGTGGTGGTTAACATGAAAATTATAATTGCAGGCGGCTTTAATTGTGATATAAGAGGAAAATGTAAATAGAAAGGGAAAGATATAAAACAACAATACATGAAGGGATAAAATGTGGTAAATTAACCATGAAGAACGGAAGTCAATGGATGTACGGGGGGGGGGTACATGAATCTGAATTTGATTATTTTGTATTATCAGAAGGCTTGGGGGTAGCAGGTACTGATAAAGATGTGAATTTTTTTCAGACCATTAAACAATATGGATGGAAATGATGGAAGAAAGGGAATATATTAAAATAGGAACCGGAATAAAAATAATAAATGAGAGAGTATGGGATGAAATTGGAGAGTGAAAAGTATTGCAGTTATTGAAGGATCACATTACTGTGAAGGACTTCTATAAATACTGGTCTGAATGATGGAGTGAATTTTAAAAGAAGTATAAAAAGGATTTTTTTTTCAATGGCAGGAAGATGAAAGAAAGGAACAGAAAGTGATGCATGGGAAAATATATCAAAATGTGTTAGAGGATTTAAAGAATAATACAAGAGAGTATTATAATATGGAAAAAGAAATACAACAAAATAAACTGAGAACACATTAAGGCATTACTGTTTAGGCAGAGACATTATTTACAAGGGAGAAGGAAGGAAGTATCTGCATGTTTGGGTAATATAGTAAAGGAGAATATTAGTTTATTGACAGAAATGAAAAATGTGAAAGAAGAAAAAAATATATGGGTATTATAGTACATCATCCTCAAAATATGTATGAGTAAAAAGCCTAAAAATAAGAGACAATGGAAAGTAAACAGATTTCCAGAATATGTTAAGGAAGAATCTGACAAGGAAATTACCATTAGTGAACTGGATGAAGAACTTAGGAAAGTTTATGTTAATTCAGTATCAGGCCCAAATTGTATAAGGTATGGAATGTATAAGAAATTAATTGACTGGAAAAGAGATTATTTTATAAATGTACTGAATGAATGGTTAAAGGAAGGGTTTGTTTATGAAGAGTTATGTAGTGAGATATTAAAATTTATACGTACGAAAGATGAGAAGAATGAAATAAAAATGGTGACCCATCACGCTAAATAATACAAATTATAATTTTTATGAGAATAATACAGAGGAAAATGGAAGGAAAGATAAGACATATTATGAAAAAAGTATATATGGTACAAAAGAAAAGGGATGTCAAAAATTATTGGTGGTGAAAGAAATTGTGGCTATATAAGTAAAAAGGGAGGATTTAAAACTTAAGGCAGGTGATATTAGCAAGGCATTTGATACAGTAGGACATGATGCTTTGTGGGATGTTATGGAGAAGTATGGTATAGGTAATAGAATTAGGAGAGAGTGTATGTCTGCATATCAAAATAATAGAGTGAGAGTGTTAGTGAATGGATGGCTGAGTAAAGAAATATTTATGACACGTGGTATATGACAAGGATGTCCCATGAGGGGAATATTGTTTGCATTGGTAATGAATGCAATAGTGAGTAAAACAGCTTATAAAATGGAAGATGATAGTTATGTGATACAAATGGATGTGGTGATTCCAGTAGTTTTAACATATGCAGATGATATAGTTGTAGTTGCTAAGAATTAAATATGGATGAGGGAAGTGATAGTTATTCTGGGTGATAGTTATTCTGGGTGGAAATGAAATGGAAAAGACCTTGAATAAATATAAAAGTAAGGGGTTGGGGTGATGTCGTGAAAATTGGGGTGTATATTTTTCAATGAATAAGGTGTCTTTGCTAGGGATAAAAACATGAGGAAAAATCATGTAGATGTGATGTAATGGGAGATTTTGATAATAAAAGAAATGAAAAAAATAATTCTTATGTGGGGGATATATATATATAGATTAGTATTCAGGACAAAGCATTATCTGGTGAATTCTGTACTAATGAGAAAAATATATGTTAAAATGTTTATATGAGCCCAGAAAAATATGAAAAGGAAATTGTGTAATTGGTGTTTCCTTTCACACGGGATTCAAGATTAAACCCACTGAAAAGAGGTGTGTTGCATATGAGTGAAGATGATGAGGGACTGTGAATACTAAATCCAGTTTTTTACTCTGCTTCTTTAAACTTGTATAGATTACTAAAGTGGGCAAAAGAAGAGAATGTGAAGTTCATAGTGAGAATCTTTATGAGAATACGAAAAAGAGAAAAAGAATATGTAAATGAAGAGTTTAAAAAATATGAAGAAAAAGTGCTAACATGAAAAATAAAAAACTGATGATATAGTGAAAGAAGGATGTGGTATAACAATGTGATGAAGCAATATTATTATGCAAGACAATGGGCAAATTTACTAAACGATGTGATTAAAGTCATTAAAGTAAGGAAAAAGTGGTGTCCCAAGACAGTAGCGTGTCAAGATTTCCTGTGGAGACTGGTAATAAATAAGTTACCATTAAAAGGGTATATGCCATAGAAAAAGAAAATTGAAAGAGTGTTTTTTGTGGGGAGCAAGAGACAACAGAGCACATTTTTTGAAATGTAAGTGGTGAAATTGAGAACGTTTTCTGTAAAAAAAAACATTTTTTGAGATTATGGCAAACAATATAGATATGAGTATGATTTTGTATGGATATTACAAGGATATGAAAAAAGAGTAAATGAGAACAGTAGTTTATTTTATATAATAGGTTATTTGGAATGAAAGACTGGTGGAAATTTTGTTTAATAGGAAATGGATTTTGGCAGATATAGTGCGAAAAAATTTGATTATGGTTGAGGATGTAGGAGTGGGGGGCTCAGTTATAGAAGAATAACAATGAGGATGTGCAAATAAAATGATAAATAGTAGAAATAAAGGTATATATATATATATATATATATATATATATATATATATATATATATATATATATATATATAAATATGCACATTTTGTAAATACTTAATGTTTTTATATGATGTTAAATAAAGGATACCTACTCTTTTTGAAAGGTGTCATGGGATATTTTACATCCAATTCAAACAAATGGCTTCGGTTGCAACGAGATGAAGAGAGATAAAAATTCCAAATAAGCACCTAAGAAGTGCTTAAAAAAAAGAGAACTTTAATTTAACAAATAAATATAAATCAGATACATCCAGTAAATCAAGCGCTTTTGTCTCCAACCATTTGGAGACTTTATCAAGACAGAGCATGCCCCAACTGCTAGTAAATTTATAATACAAAGTTATTTACTGAACCAATCAACATCCAGGGTTCATGAATAATTCATGAATAATGACACCTACTCTTTTTGAAAGGTGCCATGGGATATTTTGCATCCACCTGAGCTACCACCAACTCAGATACATGGGATCTCGGTTTAATGTCTCATCCAAAGGACAAATGCTAATCTTTATTCAGCTACAGCGATGATTGAGGTACCAAGCCTACTGACAGGCTAAAGGTATCTTCCTTGATAGTTGTCACAAAGAACTGTGATATAACAGACACAGTCACTGTGGTAATTAACGTGAAAAGTGATTCAGAACCAGTATGGGAACTGGTCAAACATTCAGCAGCTTAGCTTTACAATAATTATTGTTCACGTATTATAGGATTTCTAACCTGGAACACCTTGTGGAGTGTATGTCCTACAACAGTAGCTGGTCTCAGGTGCACTCCTACATGTCCTTTGATCCCTGTAATTATCCAGCAAGAGTTGTATACAAATTCTTGAAGTTAGGATGAATGTGTCCGTAGTGGCCTTTGGCCTCTCCCAAGGATGTGTCTTGCCTTCCCTCTCAAATAACAGTTTCACAGACAGGATAGCAAAGTGTAATCAAGGTTTGAACAGTTTTCATTCTTGGAATGTCACAGCTGCAACCTTCTTTGCAGGTAATGCTGTTCTCTTGGCCTCAGTTGACTAATTTTCTCTGTAGACTGGAGTAATTTGCTGCTGACTGTGTAGGAGTCAGGGTGAAAATCAGCACCTTCAAGAAAAAGGTTATGGTCTCCTGTGGAAAATAGTAGACTGCTGTCTTAAAAAAAAAACAGCTTCTCCAAAATGAAGAGTCTAAGTATCTTACGGTGCTGACCATAAGTAAGAGTAGGCAGCATCAAAACACTAGCCAACACTGGGGATCAGTGATAAAAGTACTATAGGCAAAACAGTGGAAAAGCAAAAGATATCTAAAAGGATGAAGCTCTCAGTTTGTAGAACAGTCTATGACCCCTTCCTTACTTAAGCTCATCAGCTTTGCACAGTGACAGAAATGAAAATAATATGAATACATGCAGCAGAAATGAGGTTTTCTTCCTTTTCCAGAAACATGTTGATTAGTTAGCTATCCTTAACTGTCCACACATATATTTACCATTGACCTTTTGGCATGGGACATAGTGAAAATGGTCGCAGATCAATCCGCTTGTATGATTAACAAATAAATTTAAACTCACCCATGACTTTGTCAATATAACATAATATACAAGGTTTTGTAGCATCCCCATTTTACCATGTATATCACATAACCAACACAGGTGCAAACTACTTCAATTCCTAAAAGATCCAGTAATAATGGAGAACACTGGACACTCAAGGTGTTTCTCTGTGTCTGCCTAAATGTCACAGCTATGGCATAATCTGATAGCTGTTCTGTCATTCAGACAGGTGATAGAGACTAAAGAAACAATTCCCAGGTAGGTAAATACAAACACAGTCTATCAAGTGGATGTATTTGCCAATTTTTTACATTGATTTCATTTTAGATCATTTCCTCCAGTACAGCTCGTTTGAGTGTGCAACTTTAACTCCCAGTGGGTGTGGCTTGAGGCTTGAAACAAATGAAGTCATCACCTTACAATCCTAACAAATCCTCATTGACGGAGGTCAAATATCAATTCAGTTGTGTTTGCCATCATGCATGCTTCAAGATAAAATATTCTGATACCTTGTATGTAGCATGGTTTTGGAATTATTAATGCAAATATGAAAAAGCAATAATTGATGCCTAGAGGCACAGTAGGCAGTAACTGCAGAAATGCCTGGAGACGCACTCAGCTGTAATGAGTTAAGGGAGCTAGAGCGCCACCCAACCCCTACTTTTCATCTATAAAGCATACCAGGTAGAGGAGGATTAAGGAGGGCTAAAACCCCATTGCACAATGAAAACAATCTGTCTTTCTCTCTGTCTACTTACTCTTGTCTCTTTATCTATCTGTCTATCTTTCTAAATATCTATTGCTTAATTTATATGTCTGTCTATCTATCTATCTGTCTGTCTATGTATGTCTGTATATTTATGGTTATCTATTTATGGTTATCTGTCTGTCTATCTATCTATCTATCTATCTATCTATCTATCTATCTATCTATCTATCTGTCTGTCTGTCTATCTATCTAGCTATCTATCTATCTATCTATCTGCCTATGTTTTTGTCTACTTACATTTCTATCTACTTGCCTACATAATCTGTGTAAATAAAATAATGCCAGACCACTTTTTTACCATTGTTCTTATTGTAGTGGCTTTAGAGTGTAATTGTAATGGTTACATACAATATTTAATACTGACGATCATGTATTTGTGAGCTGCTTGATCTTTTGGACTTGGTATTTAAGCAGTTTACTTTGGGAGATTTTTATTATTATTTGGTTACCAGTGTACAGGACTCTTTTTCACCCACAACCTAGATGTAAAGAACAGTAGATACTACCATCAAATGTTACAAGTTATACAGCATTTTGAATAACTGAATTACAGTTAAATATTAGTTAACGATACAACTAAGCCTTAAAAAAAATGGACCACAAACTTTATCTGAATAGTGGCACAGCTAGGGAAAAGTTTTTAGTAAATCATTGCATTGGCAGTAGGGTGTTGTTAGTGTTAGTGTTGACCCCCTGCACCCTCTTACTCATATGTGCTACCCCCACCTCTACCTGTAATCCCAGTCCTACATATTATGGTACTAGAAAGCCTTTCCCTAACACTGCTACTAAGGAAGACCTCAGGCACAGTTCACATGCATAACACAAAACTTTTCTCCTTCCCTACCACTTACTCTAGCCCTACTCCCCAAACACTCGCGGACACACTCTCAACCCCATGTACCACCACAAGATGTATGCTTTCTCATGAAAAGCAGCTTTAGATGCTATGCCTTTCAGTAACTCCTACACTTGTCCGCCAAAGTGCTCAACAGTTTATTACAGCAAAAAAAGCTGTTGCTACTCAGTGTATTGAAAAGAATGCATGCAAACTATTCATATACATGAATACATGTACATATATATTAGAGTTGGTATATATAGGTAGCAGGGGCATGGGGGGCACAGCCCCCCACATGAGGGTTGCAGGGGGTCTTGCCCCCTGCATTAAAAATGTGTTCAATATTTTGTATTTTTAGTCTTTTGGGATTCAGTCTTTTGGTTTGTCAGTATGAGTCTGAAATAGACATGTATCTCTCTCTCTCTATATATATATATATATATATATATATATATATCTGTGTGTGTGCATATATATATATATATATATATATATATATATATATATATATATATATATATATATATATATCTATACACACACATATATATATATATATATATATATATACACACACACACATTCCCTTTAAATCCTTGAATTGCATAACAGTGAGATGAGTTCAGCGAAAACTTAAATGAATGAACTCCCGGAACAGCATATTTCACCTCTGGGAAACTAACCACTCCGGCAGTTTGCACATTTAAATTTTCACTGCAATCATCTCGCTGTTATGTGAGTCAACTTTATAGTAATTCATTATTTTGACACAGATCCATATCCTTTTTTAGGCAGGGTTCAAATAACAAATTCACCACCATAACAGGAACAGGCAAGCAAAAACTGAGGGTAATGCTACTCAATGCTAGAAGTCTAAATCTCAAAATGCACTCACTCAAGGCACTGCTTAAAATGGAGAACATCGATATATGTGCAGTGACTGAGACCTGGATCAAGGCTCCAGAGAGTACCCCTGCACTACTAGACTATAAATCATACCACACTTTTCGGCCATGTAACCTGGACTGAAACACCAAAGGCGGAGGTGTGTCCATATTCGTTAAGGATATCCACACCTCCAGGCTAGTTGCTCAGCATAATGCATCCGAGGTTATCCAAGTGCAACTAACTCTGGGCAAAACTGCAATCCAAACTGTAGCTTTCTACAGATCCCCCATCATACCCCAGGATTCCCACTCCTCTTTTCTCGATGTACTGGAAAATATTAGGGTTCAACTAAACACTCTAATAATGGGCGACTTCAACTACCCCAACATTACCTGGGAAAACTACTCGTGTACCAACTCCTTAGCTCAACACTTTCTGGAATTCATAAACTCCAATGCCCTGGATCAACTTATTCACACCCCCACCAGGGGCAACAATATCCTAGACCTAGTCATTACCAACATGAGTGACCGGTGTTCCACACCTGAAGTCAATTCCTCGTTGGTCCGATCCGACCATAAGCTTATCACCCTTGATATCCACATCCCGCCCCCACCCCCCATTAAGGAAACCACAGTAAAAAATTTCTCCAAAGCCAACCTCATGCTTCTTAAGACAGAAGTGGTGAACTTCATGACACCCATGCAGATAGACAATACAGTTACATCTGCTGAATCCTACACAAATGCACTCTATAAGCACTTACACGAGTGCATGGATTGTGCTATCCCAAACAGAACCAAGACATTATCTTCCAAAAAAAGGAAGCCAATCTGGTGGCCCCCTGCCATAAACAAACTGTACAACAGAAGGAAGAAACTGTTGCAAAAGAGAGTAAAATCCCATGAGTGGAAGAGCTCCCTGGTCAGCCTCAGTTAGAAGCTGAGATCCCTTATAAGATCCTCCAAAGCTAGCTACGAAAACAAAATCACCACTAAATCCAAGGACAACCACAAAGCATTCTATAGCTATGTCAAGAATCTAGATGGCAACACCCAAATCTGTTCTGAGTTACAGCACAAAGGCATGAAAATTACAAAACCAACTGATACTGCCAACATCCTAGCAGATCGGTTCAGTGCTAACTTTACCCCCCCTCTCACCCTCTAAAGGGCCCATATCTATACAGGAAGAATGCAGAGTCCCTGTAATCAAGGTAAAAGCTGCACTCTCTAAAGCCAAAAACACAGCATCCATGGGACCGGACAACATCCCATGCTGCGTTTTACATGAACTTCAGAATGAACTGGCTCCCCACTTAAGCATCATGTTCAATAATAGCCTCGCATCAGGATTTGTGCCCACTGAATGGCGCACAGCAACAGTTATCCCACTCCACAAAGTGGGAGCCACCACTGATCCTGGGAACTATCGACCTATTAGCCTGACAAGCCTGGTCTGCAAGGCCATGGAACGTATCATCATGGAACTCATAAACAAAGACATTGGTAATCTCCAAAGTTTGGATCCCACTCAGTTCGGGTTTGTGAAAGGCAGATCATGCCTCCTGAACCTGATCGACTTCTTTGAGGCAGTCACCAAAGCCGTGAATGAGGGTAAGGTGGTTCACACAGCCTATCTTGACCTTGCCAAGGCTTTCGACACCATCCCCCATTCTGGAATTATAGCTAAACTCACTAAACTAGGTATAAATCCCTACATCACAAGATGGGTTGCCAACTGGCTCACTGACAGAACCCACACTGTAAAACTTGCAGACTCCAAATCTGACCTCAAAGCAGTGACAAGTTGAGTACCACAGGGTTCCGTCCTGGGATCTCTCCTGTTTGGCATCTACTTCTCTGAAGTACAGGCTAACACAGAAAGCCTCTGGCTAACAAAGTTCACAGATGACTGCAAACTAGGAGCCATAGTCAAGTCCTTAAATGATGTGGACATCCTACAGAAGGGCCTCACTGAGACAGATGCCTGGTGTCAGAGCCATGGCCTCAAGTTCAATGCCAAAAAGTGCTGTGTCATCCCCTTTGGTAAAAACTCTGTACCCATGAACTACCACATAGGCAGCAATCTACTTAACACCAAATGCGTGATAAGAGACCTTGGGACCCAGGTGGACAGTAGTCTCTCCTTTGATAGTCACATTGCCACAGTAGTCAGGAAGTCCTTCTACGTGCCACACCTCATCATAAAAGGGTTCTCATCCAGGAAAAAAGAGGTCATTGTTCCCCTCTACTCGTCACTCATTAGACCCATTACAGAGTACAATGCCCCTTTTGGAATGTACCTCACGAGACATCTGCAGCAGCTGGAAAGGCCACAGAAGTACCTCACAAAGAGGATTACAGGCCTCAAACAAATGCTCTACATGGACCACCTCAAAAAACTCCAGCTTTACTCTGTAGCATATTGCCTACTCCGAGGTGATCTCTGCCCAACATATAAAGCTATGTCAAACCCAGAGCTGTTGGGCATGCTACACCTAAATAAATCCCAATCCCTCCAAGCTACATGCTCTAAGGCCCTAAACCTTGTCACCACAATAAACAGGACACGCTGGAGGGTTAGATTCCTGTCCCAGAGACTTCCTATTCTCTGGAACAAGCTACCCATCTATGTCAAGCAAAGTTCTTCATTAGCACTTTTCAAGAAAAATCTTGATGAGTGGATGGGAAATAGAAAATACACCCCGGGGATCACTTCTGTGTCTCTGCTGGACAGTGGCACAGGAAAATAACTTTTGTGGGTGGCGTAAGCTATGGAACCTTGCTGGCTAGGCTTACGTAGGCCCTTGGACCAATAGCCTAGTACCTACCTATGAACCTATGAAACTATATATATATATATATATATATATATATATATATATATATATATATATAAACACTGAAAACTCCGAGCATTGCATGCAAAATAAATGATCTTATTAGGTGAAATCTAAAAAGACTCAAAAAACAAACCTCCCACACCCCATGCTTAATATACATACCAACTCTACGACTGAACAACAGCAGGGAAAATGCAAATCGCTAGCTCCTGATGTACTATGTTCTCGTATGCAAAGCAGCTGGCAGGCAGAAAAACAAGGGAAAAGAATGTTCACTCTTTTCTGCTTTCAATCTTACAGATTGAAAAAAAAAAATATATATATATATAGATATATATATATATGGATTTACTTCAGAAGTTCGAAATACTGAAATATCGAATTTCAATATCTCGAGCCCAGAAGGTCGAATCCTGAGAACAGCGAAAGTTCAGAAGCACGAAATTCAAAACCTCAAATACTGGAGGTTTTGAATTTTGCGCTTCTGAACTTTCGCTGTGGTTATATATTCAGGCAAGTGTGTGTGTGTGTGTGTGTGTGTGTGTGTGTGTGTGTGTGTGTGTGTGTGTGTGTGTGTGTTTCTATTAAGGGATTTGGGTAGGGGCTGTGGTGTGTGTCAGTGTGTTTTGTTGCTGTGATGTGTGTGTGTGCGAGGAGAATGTAGCTTGTGTTGTGGTGTTTTGTGTGTGTTTGTATGTAGTGTGACCTCTGAGTGAGAATATTTAAGTATGGGGTGTGCGGGGGGGGCGCAGACCCCCACATGGGTAATCATTTTAAGGGGAATGGGCATGATTTTTGTGATTTAACCAAGGAAGATTACTCTATAGTTATTAAAAAGGCAGACAAAGGTGGAGCCACTGTTTTAATGAATTGAGATTTTTATGTAGGATCTATTCATAGAATGTTAGCAGATTTAAATTTTTATGATAAAGTGGATGAAGATTTTATATGGGATGTGCAATGTTCTATGTTCTTTACAATACGTGACTGTTTAGATAATTTCTATATCACTGAGCAATTTGCTGATTATTTGAATGTGCAACATCCTGTGATACCAGTATTTCAGGGTCTTCCTAAAGTGCATAAAAACTTTATTTCACCACCTCTGAGACCCATAGTTTCGGGTAGGAAGTGGCTCACTGAGCCATTTTCTATATATATAGACAAGCAGCTACGACCTGTTCTTAATAAAATATCTATTGTACTCAATGACACTAAACAATTTTTGATGGACCTTAGCCAGTTTGTGAATGGAAATACAATTAATTTAGATAGTGTTCTTTTAGTAACTCTAGATGTAGAGTCGCTTTTCACCTGTATTCCGAATCTGGAATGTTTGAGTATGATTAAGTCTTTTCTCACTCTACACAGTAGCTATGATGTTAAACAAATAGATCTCATTTGTCTATTTTTGGAATTGGTGCTCACTAACAATGTGTTTTTGTTTCAATGACAATACTATTTACAAAAGTTTGGCACAGCTATGGGCACTTTGTATGCCAACAGCTACGCCAACATGGTGTTAGCATAATGGGAAGGAAAGTTTGTGCTTGATTGTCAGTTTACTTCTAAGGTGCTGTTTTACAGAAGGTTTGTTGATGACGTGGCCTTACTGGGGGGTGGGGGGGGGGACTGAGAATGAACTAGGAGACTTCATTGACTATTTGAATAGTACTACCAGTTTCCTAAAGTTCACCAGTACTGTGTCCTCCTCTGAGTTGATTTTTCTTGATGTACGTGTAACTAAAGATGAGATGGCTGATTTGTCTACCACTCTCTATAAGAAGCCATGTAGGAAGAACAGTATACTGAGACGGGATAGTATGTATCCCTCACAGGTGTTCAAGAATATTACGAAAACTCAAGTGATGAGTGTATCTCGACTTAATTGTACACTAGATGGTTTTGCTACTGACTTGGAGATGATTGCACAAGATTTTGAATGTAGAGGTTATAGTAAAAAAGAGACAAGAAGGATGAGAGAAGGTGCAATGTCACAGAGGTCCACAACAGCACACTCCAATTTTTCGGATGTCCCCCATGTCGAACAGCATGGTGAGAAAATGAGTCCTCAGAGTCTCCCATTAGTGCTACCTTATGCCAGTGATTTTAGGAAAATTAGACAGACAATAGATGCTAATTGGAATATTCTGACCATGGATGACAGGATTAAGAATATTGAGGGCCCAAAACCACATTATACCCACAAAAATAAAAAAGCTCTTAAGTGACGCCTTTGCTACAGAGACTATAAGCCCACTGAGGTTGCCTTGGATGTGCCTTCAAGATTGAATGGCACTCGTCCATGTGGATCCTGTAGGCATTGTTCCTCTATTGATGCTTCAAATTAATTTATGTATCCTATCTCAAAGCAGAGATTTGTATTTAAGGTGTCAGCTAGTTGTAAGACTCTAAATATTATTTACTTAGCTACGTGTGTGGCATGTGATAGTTTTTATGTTGGCAAGTCCAACAAAATGCTCTATGAGCGAATTTGTGAGCATAAATATGCCATGAGACAAGCTGATTTAACCAATGCTCTTGCTAAACATGTATATGAGTCAGGTCCATCACATTTTTTTATGTTTAAAGTTATTGAGACAGTTAATAGGTGGCGATTTGGTGAATTTTACAGAGGAAAGGGAACTATACTGGATTTGCAAGTTTCTCTCTGACAGGACGCCTGGTATAAACAACAAGGTATCTTTAAAACCGGTTCTTAGATCTAGGGATTTGCATAGATAATTTATAACGGTTGTGGATTGGCTAATGTGCATTTTAAATTTCTGAGTAAAAGCCTGAATATTTCAGTCTGAAGAAGAACTGTGAGTTTGAAAGCGCTTACTGTGTTTTTTTGCTGCAAATAAAAGTGAAATTGTTTTAAGCCGTGGTTGTGGAACTTTTCGTTCTTTACTGTTTGCTATATTGTAGCAATTAACTGATGTAGCGACAATTTTTAGAGAAATGCACACATTTTGGAATTTTCATGATAATTTTTCACGTTTACATCAAGGGAGAAATGCTGCGGGGTAATGACATTCAGGATGGTGAGGCAGAGGAAAATGAAGTTAAGACGTGTTAGCTGAAATAAAGTGTAAGGCCAGAGGGTAAAAGGCCCTTATGTGGTGTGGACTGCTTTGGCAAATACAGTTTATTTGTAGTGTAGGATTTTTTTTTTAAGTTCAGATCTGAAGATGGGCAAGAGGGATTGTATTTTTTTGTTGGTGGTGGGGGCCCCATATTTTAGGAACAAGTATGGAGAAAGAGTAATTGGTGCAGTATAGCCTAGTTTTTGTGGGTTGGAGTGTTTGGGAAAATTATCTGAGGTATAGAGTGTGTATATTTAATATAAAGTTTTGCCAGTAGAAGTTGGAATGAGGTATGTTGGAGAGGTAAAGGGCAGATTATACCTACTCAACCTGGTTGACTTCTTTGAGAAGGTCACCAAAGCAATGGATGAGGGCAAAATCGTTCACACTATCTTGACCTGGCTAAGGCATATGACACAATACCACATTCAGGCATTGTTGACAAACTGAAGAGGTTAAGTTCAAACCCGTATGTCACCTGGTGGATAGCCAATTGGCTCACAGACAGGACCGAGGAAGTTAGAATTGGGGAAGCCACCTCTACAAAGAGGCCAGTCAAAAGTGAAATCCTTGGACCGCTCCTTTTTGGCATTTACTTCTCAGAAGTCAAAGACAATGTCAATGGTTTCTGGCTGACTAAGACTGCAGATGATTGCAAATTAGGAGCTGTCACTGAACCTCACACTGACACAAATGTTCTCCACGAGGGGCTGACACAGACAAACAACTGGTGTCAGAGTCATGGACTAAAACTAAATGCCAAGAAATGCATAATAGTATCCTTTTGGAAGTCATCCATCCCTGGTAACTATCATGCTGACAATGCACCTCTTAGAGTTGACCCAGTAGTCAGGGACTTAGGGACACATGTAGATAGTAATCTAGCCTTTGATCATCATGTGTCTACAGTGGTGAGGAAATCATTTCTATGTTGTGCAACTTATAAACAAGGGTATGACATCTAAGTCCAAAGAAGTCATTGTTCCACTGTATTTGGCATTCATCAGACCTATCACTGAATACAGTGCTCCCTTTGGTATGTACCTAATCAGGCATTTCCAACAACTGGAACATCTACAGAGATTCCTCACTAAAAGAATACAGGGCATAAGTAATATGTCCTGTGCTGACTGCCTCAAGGCCCTATGTCTATATTCTGTCTCCTACAGGCCTTTGAGTGGAGATCTATGCCTAGGACACAGGGCTTTGTCAGACCCCACTCTGATGGACCTCCTGCATATCCACAAAACAAACAGTACCAGAATTACCCATTCTAAAGACTTAAACATTGCCTGTGATATAAATAGGACCTGCTGGAGGGATAGGTATGTATCCCAAAGACTACCACGTCTATGGAACACACTCTCCATCCATGTGAAGCAGAGTTCCTCCCTAATCCAATTCAACTGCAACTTGGACAATTGGATGGGAAACTGGAAATTCATCCCTGGTTTGGCACATATGTTTCTGATGCAAACAGGTAACCTGTAAATGGTTCATTCTCAGGCCCATGCTTACACTTATCAAGGGTATCAAAACTCATCAGAGATTTGGAATGCATGGCTAGGCTTAAAAAGGCCCTTGTGGCCATTAGTCTAGTAAACACCTACGAACCATTAAGTCATTATGAGAGAGCCTAATACCAGGTGTACTCTGATTTGCACAGGTAGATATCTGGCTTTTTTGAGGGTGAGGTAGTGGTGCTCATCAAAGGGTGAGTTAGTAATGAGGTAGTAATGAATTGATAGATTTTTCTTTCAAAAACTATAATGTGGAGTAGATTTTCTTACAGTCCGTGGCTATTGTCCATATCTGAGTTGGATCAGAAGAATTCTGCCTATTGGATCCCTGGCTGGTTTGGATAGCTACAGTGAGATCTTCCAGGCCCAGAGGAGACACAGGATAATTTTTGCCTTTCATTTTTCATGTTAATAGTCCAGCCACAAACCAAGATATTTGATGGAGAGTTGCCTCTACTGGTGTGCCACAAAAGGTAGCGACATTGAACAGCTTTTTAATGTTTTTGAGTGGTGCCAAACAGCATGATTTTTGTTTTTTTGTAGGGTTAAATGTTAGTTTGTGGTTAATAAGTCAGGAATTGAAAGAGTTAGCCTTTTTTGCAGTTGTGTTTCAATTGTAAAGTGGTTGTGGCTGGACTTAAACATGACCATTTCATTAGCATAGAGGATGAATTGTAGAGTAGGAAGGTCATGAGGTAGTTTGTTAAGGAAATGAAGAGAAGAGGAACTAGATTAGAAATTTGGGGTATGCCCAATGAAAGAAATGTGTGCTGAGATAAGGAAGAGTCTAATTTAACTCTGAAGCATCTGTTTGACAAGAAGTCTTGGAGCCAGGTGATGGATGTGTTACTAATGCAAATATTCTGTAGAGAGGTAAGACGGAGTTGCTCATTGATTCAATTCAAAAGCTTATGCAAGGTAAATAAATATTTATTTATTCTTTACAGAACAGGTTAGTCCCAGTAAGCTAGTACCCCCTTTTCAGGGGAGACATGATGTGGTATTGATATCACTAGGGAAAATTTGGAGAGGGCATTGGGGAATTTCACCTACTTGTCACTGTTGTGATTGGGACCTACTTTGGTGGAGCACTTAATGTTTCTATTCCAGGCACAGAGGCAGCCTGGAGCAACAGGGAGGCAAGTGGAGAGAGAAGGAGATGATGACGTAATGAAAGAAATGAAGGAGAAAGCAAATATCAAGACTGGAGAATGTGTGCAGGATTCTGAGGAAATGTTTCAAAGAAACCTGTTGGATGGAGATGAATCAACAAATGATGGATATATAACTACAACCCACCAGTTGGGTGGATTGCAGGATGACTTGCGTAAAGAAAATGTGATGCAGAATTTGCCAGAAAATGAAGGAGATGTTTCCTGGGGGGACATTATGGAGAAAATACAAAAGGAGGATGCAGAGCCAATCCCAAAGAATAGTGATGAGATGGAAAATAAAACATTTGCAAAGAAAGTAAAAGAAGACAAAACTGGAGTAGCAGGAAAAGAAGGCAGAAGAAAATGAAAAATGAAAGTATGTGTTAAGGACTATAAGTACAGAAGAAATGAAGTGTGGGACAATTTAATATCTCCCGTGGGTGTAAAAGCACATGAGGTGAGAGCATTTATTCTTATTAACAAAGAGATATTTTGTGATATTATATTTGAGACTTTCTTCAATGGAGCATGTTCTTGGAGAATATGAAAAAAGACTGTAACCCATGGAATCTTTATGTGATAACAGCATTTAACAGGGGAAAAAAAGAAGATTCATGTACAATTGTTAACAGAGGTAGAAAGAAAGACTGAAAAGGACATTTGAAAATTTTATGTAAAGACGTTGTGACAAAAGGGATACTACAACTCCAGACAAACGCCAGATACTTTAATAAAACAACAAAGCTTTTGGATTACAAATCCTTCATCAGTTTACTTAGCAACCTGTACACTGTGTTCATGTTTCTATGTTGGTAAAAGCAGCAGGAACACAAAGGATCGTATTATAGATCATAAGTCAAATATACGCAGGAAAATAGAAAGTAATGCTTTAAGTAAACATATAATGGAAAATGGAAATGGACATAGTTTTAAATTCAGAGTAACAGATATAGTACATAAACAGATTAGAGGTGGGGACTTGAATAATGTTTTAGAGAATAGGGAATACACTTGGATGATTAAGCTGAGAGCTGATATGAAACCAGGACTGAATAATGCACGGACTATTAAGCCAATACTAGTTAAAAAACAGAAATAAATAATTTGAGAAATGGTTTTATGGATCATATACATATTTTTGTGTGTGTTTTATATATATATATATATATATATATATATATATATGTTTTAATTAATTTTAAAATAATTTAATGATTTTTGTAATTAGTTTTATGTCTATAGGCTGGCTGTTATCATATGACTGTTTAATTGACTATATAAGGTTCTAGAATTTAGTATAGGTATTCTAACACTGATGAAAGATTTGTAATCCAAAAGCTTTGTTGTTTTATTAAAGTATCTGGAGTTTGTCTGGAGTTGTATATATTGGATTTGTGCATTTGGCTACAGTTTCAGCTTTATTATTGTCTCAACCTTAATTTCCTGCAACAAAGGAGATACTGCCAGCACAGCTATCTGGAATTTTGTAAATAAGTATATGTGATTTGTTAATATCAACATGATGTATAAAAGATGCTTGTGTTACAAATATATTAAAACTGTATGTCATGTGTTTATCAAACTGGTTTATACAGACAGTGAAAAACTGAGGGGTTACCAGCCCAGCCAGATAGAATTTTGTAAATAATTCTATGTCATTGTAAATATTAATACGATCCACAGGCTGGTTTCACAAATGTAAGAAACCTGTGTTATGTGCTAAGCTTCAAAAATGTAACCACAGTGCACCCTGCTGGAAGAAAGCTGAGAAGTAAAGAATTTTACAACTGTGTGTGATCTCAAGCTCAGAGACAGAACGTCTGGGCCAGGAAATTCTTTCTATTGTCCTAAGACAGAGATAATTACTAGGTTACACATGTAAAGTGTCTTTTATTGCTGTTACTTCCTGGCAGGTGCAAATTACAAAGAAATGTTAAAATGTGTTATGTGCTAAGCTTAAAAAATGTAACCACAGTGCACCTTGCTGGAAGAAAGCTGATAAGTAAAGAATTTCACAACTGTGTGTGATCTCAAGCTCGGAGACAGGATGTCTGGGCCAGGAAATTCTTTCTATTGTCCTAAGACAGACATAATTACCAGGTTTCACATGTACAGTATCTTTTATTGTTGTGGCTTCCTGGCAGGTGCAGATTTCAAAGAATTGTTAAATTTTAAGTTCTGTGAGCCTGGGAAACTTAAGCAGAAGTGTCAAGAATGATGTAATCTGAAATGACTCAGCAGTAATGTGCATTATCAGTCTTAGACTTTCTCAGAGAGAAAAAAATAGCATTTTGTATTTTGTTCTGAAGCTGACAACAACTCACCAGCACTTGCTTTGCTCTGTAAGTAAGACATTTAGAACAGTGACTTCTCTTAGAGATAGATAGAAATAGTAAGATTAGTTTAACTGTTTTCTGTATTTATATCAGACTGTCCTACAATGTTATTTTAAAGTATTTCCTGTGATTTCTGAACTCTCTATTGTCATTGTGTTGAGTTAATAAGTATTGTCTTGTGTTTTTATTATTTATTATTAAATATATTTAAACCTTTTAATTTTGGCTGTTTTGTGTAAAGATACTTTAAGCTCTTATAGAGTACTTGCATGTATTTGGTGATACTGTATAGGCCGCTGCTAAATAGCCTTCAAGTCTGAGTCACATTTACCAATTGTATAATAATAACATTGCACAGTAGAATTGGGCACCCTTTGGTAAGGGCCTTTAGAGTAGCTGATAAGAGTAGTTGGTGGCAGTGATTACTACCTTATAGCCTGGGCGGAAGGGGGTATAGCTACTGAACATGTGCCAGCCTTCCCCAGAAGTGTCTGTGTGTTTGTATATAAATGAAATCTCAAAGTGTGTGTGTGTGTGTGTGTGTGTGTGTGTGTGTGTGTGTGTGTGTCAGCTACATGGGCAGGGACACAAAGTACTGGTTGGACAAAGTAGGTACTGGAGGGTTTGGCTTGACTACTTGTCTGAGATCTGCACCCTATAGCTGTGCTAGTGGAGAGACTTATTGGGGATCTGGAGAGAAAGGGAGAAACCAGCCCCAGACTGACTGATCTCTGTGTACTCTTAAGGGAAATTGTACTTTACTGGGTGTGTACTTGTTATCCTCCCAATGTGGATGCCCCTCACTGGTGCTAGTGGTGAGGATTGAGGCTCCTTGATTACTGAGCCAGTGCATGAGCATCACATATTAATTGCTTGGCAGTGGTGGGATATCCACATCAATTATTAATTGTTTCATAGTGGTGAGTTAGCCACATCACATACTAATCGGCTTGTAGTGGTGTGGATAGTGAATTCCTGTAGCCTTTGTACAGAGATCACTGAAGGAGTTTTTGTACTCTAAATCAACCATGCAGTGAACATTCAGAGTTCAAATCACAAATGTTTTATTTACTTTGTGAGCTTAGCCAGGGAGAGTAGGCAAGCATGTCAGCAAAGGAGTATGGCAAGCTGACAAGGAGCTAGTTGGCTGAGATGTGCCAGGTTAAAGGACTGGTGCATGGAAGCCTGACCAAAGTAGACATGATTGCAGCTTTGGTCACAGCTGTATCAGAAAATAGCAACCAGGAGGATGATTGGACTGGCCATGGAGATGTACAATACTCAGAGAATGGATGGCTCAACCTATCTACAGAGGATTTAAAACCCCATCTGGAGATAAAGAGACTTGAGTTGGAGGGTATTTAGAAATCAAAGCAGCAGAGAGACTGAGGCATCTAGAGAGTGAGGAAAATGAGAAACTGGTATGCCTGGAAGCCGAGGAGAAGGAGAGACAGAGGCAACATGAAAAGGAGATGCTGACTCTTTGCCAGAGACATGGCTATAATGGGAAATGGAGTAACCGAACCCCAGACGCAACAAAAGTCAGTAAATTTATTCCACAGTATACAGAGGGGGGTAATTTTGATAGTTTCATTCATATGTTTGAGAGGGTATGTAAACAGTATGATGTTGACCAAAGGTTCTGGGTATGGTTCCTGACCACCTTACTCCATGGTAAAGCTGTAACTGTTTTGTCCATACGGTCTGACAATGATTTCTTAAATTATAATGCTGTAAAGAATTGTTTGCTAGAATTTCTCAAGCTAACACCTGAAGCTTATAGGGAAAAGGTGGGTGTGCACAGACGCAAGGCAGATGAAAGTGTGTGTGAATATGTTGCTGAACTAAGCACTTATATTCATAGGTGGGTGAGTGGATATCAGGTCACCACTTCTGAAGGGTTGGCAGATGTTTTGGTGAGGGAAACAAGCCCTTAGCACTTTGCCTGGGGACATGAAGATCTGGGTAGCTGACAGACAATACTCTACTGTAGATGAGTTGGGGAAGACTGGAGACCTACACCTAGCAAGCAGGGCATCCCTGCACAGGAGCGGGACACGCAATGCTGCTCATATGTCTAAGGGAACCCATGGTGGGCAGCTCAGACACCCCCAACAGAACCTGCCAGTAGCAGTTGAAGCCACTAGTCCAGGTATATGTCCAGGACCTAGGGTTAAATGTTTTGAATGCAACCAGTGGGGCCATGTGGCATATAGATATCCACTGTGGCAAGGTGGGGAACAAAAGTTGGGAGAGCCAGTAAGTGGGAATGACAAAATGCCAATAGTAGGTTGTCTTGAGATAACAGGGGTCCCAAACTACCATCTAGCAGATGTTCTGATAGGGAAGGATTTCGACGAGGCAGTATCATGTGTTTATGCAGTTACACACAGTCAGGCTTGGAGACAAACATGTGGGTCTGGTAGCCTCAGGGAGACCCAGACAGACCAGACACTTGCAGCCAGGACTGGTGAAGTGGCTACTTCAGGGACGGAGCTACACTGTAGCAGTGAGACTGAAGGTGAGCCACAGCTGCTTGTTGGTACTAATGTTCCCATGCACAGAGTGACTGCCAGGGCAGAGATGAGTAGTAGTACCCAGGCTGACAGTGAGGCACCGCTGTCAGAGGATACCAAACTTCCTGTGGAAGGGGAGCTGGGAAGGGTTACAAAGAGAGAGTTGAGACAGGCTCAGCTCTCAGACCCTACATTACAAGGCCTGAGAGAGGTAGCTGGTGAAGCACCTGATTCTCTAGGGAAGGGGGAATATGTGTACTGGGACAAAGGGTTACTGTATAGAGAGTGGACCCTTGAGGGAGGGCTAGAAGGTGAGAGAATACAGCAGTTGGTAGTGCCTAGAGCCTACCATCTGGCACTTCTAGCCATTGCCCATAATATTCCCTTTGCAGGTCATATGGGGATAAAACGTATAACGGGACATATTATGCAGAACATATATTGGCCTGAGGTAACAGGGTACTGCAGGACCTGTGAGCACTGCCAAAAGGTAGGCAAGGCAGGAGACAAGGTGAAAGCTCCTTTGATGCCTTTTCCTGTGTTTGAAGAGCCATTTCAGAGGGTAGCTATGGATATTATGGCACCTCTGAGTACCCCAAGTTCCACAGGGAAAAAGTATATCCTAGTAGTAGTAGATTATGTTACCAGATACCCTGAGGCAGTGGCTTTATCCTCCACAGAGGCAGAAAAGGTGGCAAATGCTTTGTTAGAGATTTTCAGCAGGATAGGTTTCCCAAAATAAATACTGACTGACAGAGGTGCCAATTTCATGTCAGACCTGCTGGCTTGTCTTTAGAAGTACTGTGAGGTGAAGCACCTAAAGACCACACCCCTACCATCACCAGACTAATGGTCTTGTTGAGAGATTAAACTCTACACTCAAGTCCATGCTACGGGCATTTACAGACCAGTTTAAGAGGGAGTGGGACAAATATTTGCCCCATCTGTTGTTTACTTACAGAGAGATTCTCCAGGAATCCACAGATTTTTCACTCTTTGAGTTGTTGTATGAGCATAAGGTGAGGGAGCTTCTAGACTTAATTCATGATGAGTTGGAGGGTGAGTGTGAATCCCACAAGGAGTCTGTTGTGCATATGTCCTGAACCTCAGGACAAGGCCCAGGGAACTCATGGGCTTGGCTGAGGAGAATCTGGCAGAAGCCCAACAGCAGAAGAAGGTCTGGTATGACAGGAATGCTCAAGCTAGAGAGTATACTGTAGGGCAGCAGGTAATGGTTTTCATTCCTGTCAGACACAACAAGCTGCAGGCAACTTGGAAGGGACCCTACAAGGTGGTAAGGAAGGTCAATGATGTTAACTACATGGTGGAACTGCTAGGCAGGAGGCAGGGGCAGGGGCGCAAATTGTACCATATTAACATGATAAAATCTTACCAGGATAGGGAGGCCCTTGTGCTGAGTATTTGCAGTAGACTGCAGGAGGAGTCTGAGGGAAATTGATGATTGATCTCCTCAGTGAGGCCCAGACTGACACCTCAGTGGAAGGCATAGCAATGTCCCAGCAGTTAACTCCTACTCAGGTTCAAGAAATTCGAGCAATGTTACAGGAGTTTGAGGACACATTCACTGGGAAACCAGGGTGCACCCACCTGGTGCAGCACCAGGTGAATGCAGGACCCCAAAGGCCTATTAGGGAGGCCCCTTGTAGGGTGGCTGAGAGAGTCAAACAGACTCTGAGGGAGGAGATACAGGAAATGTTGGAACTAGGGGCAATTCAATCGTCTAACAGTCCCTGGGACTCCTTAGTGGTGCTGGTGCCAAAGAAGGATGGCAGCACCAGGATCTGTGTGGACTACAGGAAATTAAATAGTCAAACAGAGTCAGATGCTTACCCCATGCCTAGGACAGCTGAATCCCTACAGCATCTGAGTAGAGCTAAGTATCTTAACACCATCGATCTTACCAAGGGTTACTGGCAGGTATCATTGACTCCCAGTGCTAGAGAGAGATCAGCCTTTGTAACTCATTTTGGCTTGTATGAGTTTACAAAGATGCCCGTTGGGATGAAAACTGCCCCAGTGACTTTCCATAGGCTGGCAGATAATATCCTAGCAAGAGCAGAAGATTTTTCCCTGGTTTACCTAGATTTGCCATCTACAGCCATTCCTAGCAAGAGCACCTTCAGCATATCAGGGAGGTGCCTGGCAGACTACAGACAGCAGGGTTGACCATTAAGCCCAGCAAATGTCAGGTGGGTACGGCAGAGGTCTCCTACCTGGGACATACAGTGGGGAGTGGTAAGATCAGGCCAGAACCGGCCAAAGTGGAAGCCATTCAGGCATTGCCTGCACCTCTTACCAAAAAGCAGGTAAGGGAATTTTTAGTGACAGCAGGGTACTACAGAAAGTTTGTCCCCAGTTATAGTACCATAGCTGCTCCCCTCACAGACCTGACAAGGAAAAACAGGCCAGATAAGGTATTGTGGACCACAGCATGTAAGCAGGCAGTTTAGAAGCTTAAAGAAGCTTTGAGAGGACCCCCTGTGTTAGCCAGTCCAGATTACAGCAAATAATTTGTTGTGCAGGTGGATGCTTCAAACCATGAGGTGGAGGCTGTACTTAGCCAGATTTCTTCAGAGGGAGAAAAGCACCCAGTGATTTATCTCAGTCGTAGGCTCCAACCCAGGGAGGAATGCTATGCAGCTGTAGAAAAGGAATGTATAGCCATAGTGTGGACCCTGCAGAAACTTCAGCCTTATTTGTATGGAAGGTAATTCACTGCAGTTACAGAGTACAATCCCCTATTGTGGTTACATCGAGCCAGTCAGCAAAATGCAAATTTGCTAAGATGGAGCCTAGTGTTGCAAGCATACATGTCAGTGCAGCGCTGCAGTGGGGTTAGCAATGCCAACACAGATGGGCTCTCAAGACAGGAATGGGGTAAGGTATACCTAGATAGACTCAACCCTCTCAAGCGATGTTTTTCAAGGGCCACTTGAAAAACTAGCTTGAGTTCTTGGGGGGAAAATGTGAAAAACTGAGGGGCTGCCAGCCCAGCCAGATAGAATTTTGTAAATAATTCTATGTCATTGTAAATATTAATATGATCCACAGGCTGGTTTCACAAATGTAATAAAACTGGGTTATGTGCTAAGCGTCAAAAATGTATCCACAAAGCACCCTGCTGGAAGAAATCTGATAAGTAAAGAATTTTACAACTGTGTGTGATCTCAAGCTTGGAGACAGGATGTCTGGGCCAGGAAATTCTTTCTATTGTCCTAAGACAGAGATAATTACTAGGTTTTACATGTAAAGTGTCTTTTATTGCTGTGGCTTCCAGGCAGATGCAGATTTCAAAGAAATGTTAAATTTTAAGTTTTGTGAGTCTGGGAAACTTAAGCAGAAGTGTCAAGAATTATGAAATCTGAAGTGACTCAGTAGTAATATATATTATCGATTTAAGACTTTCTCAGAGAAAAAGATTTAGCATTTTGTATTTTGTTCTGAAGTTGACAACAAATCACCAGCACTTGCTTTGCTCTGTAAGTAGGATATTTAGAACAGAGATACACAGAAATAGTAAGATTAGTCTAGCTGTTTTCTCTATTTATGTCAGACTGTCCTACAATGTTGTTTTAAAGTATTTCCTGTGATTTCTGAACTCTCTAATTTCATTGTGTTGAGTTAATAAGTATTGTCTTGTGCTTTTATTATTTATTATTAAATATATTTCAACATTTTAACTGTGGCTGTTTTGTCTAGAGATAATTTCAGCTCTTAGAGTACTTGCATGTATTTGGTGATACTGTATAGGCCACCCCTAAATAGCCTTCAAGTCTCAGTCACACTTACCAATTGGATAATAATAACATTGCACAGTAGAATTGGACACCCTTTGGTAAGGGCCTTTAGAGTAGCTGATAAGAGTAGTTGGTGGCAGTGATTACTACCTTATAGTCTGGGCAGAAGGGGGAATAGTTAGTGAACCTGTGCCAGCCTTCCCCAGGAGTGTCTGTGTGTTTGTATATAAATGAAATCTCAAAGTGTATGTGTGTCAGCTACTTAGGCAGGGACACGAAGCACTGGCTGGACAGAGAGGGTACTAGAGGTTTTGGCTTGACTACTCGGCTGAGACCTGAACCCTATAGCTGTGCCAGTGGGGAGCCTTATTTTGGATCTGGAGAGAAAGGGAGAAACCAGCCCCTGACTGACTGTGATCTGTGTGTGCTCTTAATGGAAATTGTACTTTACTGTGTGTGCACTTGTTATCCTCCCAATGTGGACGCCCCTCACTGGTGTTAGTGGTGAGGATTGGTGCTCCTTGATTACTGGGCCAGTGCATGGGTGTCACACAAACATGTGTGTTAAAAAAGGAATTTTATGAAGTACTTGTGCTTAAAATGTAACTACAGTGTGCCCTACTGGAATAGAAGAGAAATGTACATGCACTACTGCAACTGTTTAAATGTATATATTTTAGTAGTGGAAACTAGAATACAGGAGGTTAACTTCAGAAAAATAGCTGAAATTAAGTTACTTCATAGGCTATGCTGGAGACACAATGTCTGTACTAAGGAGCTTTCTGTATTGTCTATGGAGTGAATTAATTACTATCTCTGAAAGTATGAAGAAATTTGTTTTATGTCTTTAGCATCTGCTAAAGATCTAAGGTATATGTATTTTCACAGGTAGATGCTAAACACTGCCTGCTTCCAGCAGTGGGAGTTTCACCTGGGATGGAGTCAGATGACAAGAAATTATGTCATTCTGCAAGTTATTCCAGCAGTAATATTTGTGATATTAATTTGAGGTGTCTCTTAGTGAGACGGAGCATTCTGTATTCTGTCTAGGGCTTGACAAGAACCATTCATAACACATCTGCCTTGCTCTATAAGTAAGTTTTTTGGGTATAGCAACCCTCTTAGATACAGTCCAGAATATAGTAAAGCTTAGTTTAGATAGTTTTGTTTATTTAAGACTGTCCTGCAATGTTGTTTTAAATATTTCCTGTGATTTTGAACTCTGATGTCACTGTGAATACATACTGAGTATTTTCTTGTCCTTTTATTATTTAAGTATATTTAAACCTTTCCTTGTGGCTGATCTCTGTAGAGATATTTAAGTTTTGAGAGTACTTACATAGTTATTTGGTGACACTGTGGGGGTCATTCCTAACAGTCTTGCTCTTGGTCAAACTACCACTTGTATGAATATTAATATTACACCATAAGAATGGACACCCTTTGTTGAGGATAAGGAGTTGGCTGGTGGCATGATAACTACCTAATATTCTGGGCAAAAGGGGGCATAGCTAGTAAACCTGTGTCAGCCTTTCCCATGTGTGTGTGTGTGTGTGTGTGTGTGTGTGTGTGTGTGTGTGTGTGTGTGTGTGTGTGTGTGTGTGTGTGTGTGTGTGTGTGTGTGTGTGTGTGTGTGTGTGTGTGTGTGTGTGTGTGAGAGCTACTTTGGCAGGGACATGAAGCACTGGTTGGACTTAGATGGTGCTGGAGGTCTTGGCTTGGCCACTCAGCTGAGATCTCAACTCTATAGCTCTGCCTGTGGGGAGTCTTACTGGGGATCTGGAGAAAGAGGGAGAAACCAGTCCTGGACTGACTGTGGTCTATGTGTGGTCTGAAGGGAAATTGCACTTGATGCAGAGAGCTGCATCTGGAAATATTGTGTGTGTACGTATCACCCCCCCTAGTGTACATCTCCCACTGGTGTCAGTGGTGAGGACTGAGGCTCCTAGATTCCTAGTCCAGTGGTGAAGCAACACATTATTGGCTGACAGTGGTGGGATCACCATATCACATATTGAGATTCAGTGGTGTGGATACTGTGCTTCTGTAGCCTATAAACAGTAGTCACTAAAGGTGTTTGTACTCTGAAGCACCCACATGGTAGACATTCACAGTTTCATATCACAATAGTCTTACTTATTTTTTGTTAGCTTAGCTAGTCAGGGAGAGCAGCCAAAGATGTCAGCAGAGGATTATGGCAAGCTGATAAGGAATCAGTTGGCTAAGATGTGCCAAGCCAAAGGACTGGGGCATGTCAACCTGACTAAAGCAGAAATTATTGCAGCCTTAACAACAGGTGCATCACAGACCAGCAACCAGGAGGCAACCAGACTGGCCTTGGGGATGTACAACTCTCAGAAAATGTACAGTTCAACTTTGCCTCAGAGGTCTTAAAAATCCATCTGGAATTAAAGAGACTTGAACTGGAGGCCAAACATTTCAAACTAGAATCAGCAGAGAGACTGTGGCAAGAGAAACAAATGGAATTAGAAGCAGCAGAGAGACTGAGATGTCTGGAAGCTGAAGAAAATGAGAGGGAGAGACAACATGAAAAGGAGAAGCTGACTCTTCACCAGGGTCATGGATGCAATGGGGAGGGGGGTAACCAAACCCCAGAAGTAATAAAGGTCAGTAAATTTTTTCCACAATGTACAGAGGGTGATAATTTGGATAATTTTATTCATAGGTTTGAAAAGGTTTGTAAACAGTATAATGTTGACCAAGGGCTCCGGGTATAGTACCTGACCGTCTTACTCCATGGTAATGCTGTAACTGCTGTTTCTAAATTGTCTGATACTGATTTCCTAAATTATAATACAATTAAAATTGTTTATTAGAATGTTTTAAGTTAACACCTGAAGCTTACAGTAAAAAAGTTTTGTGAGCATAGATGCAAGGCAGATGAAAGTGTATGAATATATTGCTGAACTAAGCACTTATTTTCATAGTTGGGTGAGTGGGTGTCAGGTAACCACTTTTGAAGGGCTGGTAGACCTTTTGGTGAGGGAACAAGCCCTTAGCACTTTGTCTGACCTCTATATTTGATTTGTGATGAGTTGGAGGGTGAATGTGAATTCCACAAGATGTTTGTTGTGGCATATGCCCTGAACCTCAGCATAAGGCTCAGGGAACTGAGCTGCTTGGCCCAGGAGAGCCTGGCAGAAGCCTAACAGCAGAAAAAGGTCTGGTTTGGCAGGAGTGCTCAAGCTAGAGAGTATGCTGTGGGGCAGCAGTTCCTGTCAGACACAACAAGCTGCAGGCAGCTTGGGAGGGACCCTTCGAAATGCTAAGAAAGATCAGCGATATTAACTACATGGTAGAACTCTTAATTCAACCTTCACATGCCAGAGCTCAATGAACCAAGTACCAAAACCATGAAATATTAAGTCCGGTATCATTTACTGTAAATCCACTTAAAATCCCCATAAAATACAGCAAGCGTTTTCATCCCTAAGCACATTAGAATGAGACTTCATCAGAGCAACCATTTTACAAAGTGTACTTCCTTTTATACTGTGCTTATTAACTCACTAATCGACCATTAACGTGCCCATTCATTAACTTAATATAACATATTGACATTCAAGACATAAAAAAAACTGTATTGTCTTCAGAGTGAACTAATTACTAGTTCTGAAAGTATCAAGGAATGTAATTGTTCTATGACTTCCAGCATCTGCCAAAGATCTGAGGCCTATGTATTTTCACAGGTTGATGCTAAATACTGCCAAGCTTCAAGAAGTAGGGGTTTCACCTGGGATTGAGTCAGATGACAATAAATTATGTCATTCTGCAAGCTAGCCCAGTAGTAATATCTGAGATATTAATTTCAGGAGTCTCTTAGTGAGACAGAGCATTCTGTATTCTGTCTTCGACTTGACAAGAACCATTCACCACACAGCTGCCTTACTCTGTAAGTATGTTTCTAGGGTATAGTAACTCTTTTATATACAGCCAGGAATACAGTAAAGCTTAGTTTAGATATTGTTCTTTATTTATTTGAGACCTGCAATGTTTTAAACATTTCCTGTGATTTTAAACTCTGATGTCACTGTGAATACATACTGAGTATTTTCTTGTTATTTTATTATGGATTATTAAATATATTTAAAGCTTTCATTGTGGCTGATCTGTGTAGAGATATTTAAGTTTTGAGAGTACTTGCATATTTATTTGGTGACACTGTGTGTGTGTCTCACCTAATATCATTGCTCTTGGTCAAACTACCATTTGTATGAATATTAATATTACACAGTAAGATTGAATACCCTTTGTTAAGGGCATTAAAATAGTTGATAAGGAGTTGGCTGGTGGCAGTCATAACTACCTTATAGTCTGGGCAAAAAGGGGCATAGCTAGTAAACCTGTGCCAGACGTTCCCAGGTGTGTATGTGTAAAAACTAAATGAAAACTCTAGCCAAGCTAGAACTTTTAATGAGTGACCTCCCAAACCTCCTGTGACAGAGGCACATGGGATATATGCAAATGACCCCTATGAACATCAGGTGTTTCAGCTATATGGTGATTCTGATTGCCCATGACTTGTGTAAATCAAACCTCCAAGAGTGTGTGTGTCAGCTACTTGGGCAGGGACATGAAGCACTGGTTGGACAGACAGGATGCTGGAGGTCTTGTCTTGGCCACTCACCTGAGATTTCAACTCTATAGCTCTGCCAGTGGGGAGTCTTATTGGGGATCTGGAGAAAGAGGGAGAAATCAGCCCTAGACTGACTGTGGTCTCTGTGTGCTCTTAAGGGAAATTGCACTTGATGCAGAGAGCTGCATCTGGAAATAATGTGTGTGTACTTGCATTACTACCAGTGTACATCTCCCACTGGTGAGGATTGAGGCTCCTTGATTACTGGTCCAGTGGTGGGGCATCACAGAAGTAATGGACATTGCAAAAGTTTATGACAAAGGGGGTTTATGGACTGGTGGCTGGTTGATTGTAATAGTGTGCTCAAAATAGAAAGAGAAAAAAATATGCATATACCAAGCATGATAAATGTAGAGGGGAATAGGGGTGTTGTAAAATACTGGGGACAGGACTGGAAAAGAAGGACATTTCATAAGTAACTGTGACAAAAGAAAATGTTATATTTATGGGGAAATTGAACTTGATGGAAAAATGTATATTGAAATGTTATAAATGTAACAAAGTTGTACATTTATGGATAGATTGCAAACATGAAAATAACAGTAAGAAATAAGAAAAGAAAGGGAAGAAAATTAACAAAAAAGAAATTTTAGAAGTAGCAGAAATAGAAGAAAAATTAGATGCGAAAAAAATAATAAAGAGGATATAGAAGAAGGTTCTGAAATAAGTGATGAAGAATACATAAACTGGGAAGTGGTAAAGGGGAAAAAAGAATTCTATTGGTAAAGGGGGTAAAAGACAGAAGAAGTAAATGCAAAGGAAGAAGCACAAAAAAGGAATGAATGAAAAAGAATATAAACAGCTAACGATTGGGACTTGATACAATGGTTAAAGTCTTTGACTCACGGACTCAAAGTGCAGTGTTTGATTCTCAGCTTTGAAAATGAAATTGTTTAGACTTACAATGGCCTGTTAAGAAAGCTAGCCTAGTAACTAGCTGTGAACTTATGAAATCATGAATCTAAGGGAAAATGAACATTTCAGAGTGCTTTCTGTAAATGTGAACAGTATTAAGAATATAGTAAGAAAAATAGGAATATTGGAGTGATGTAATACATCTGATGTGGATAGTAATTATATTAGAAGAGACAAGATATTTAACAAATGAAGAAAAGATTACAAACAGAGAAACAATGGGGAGGCAAGATAATGTGGAATTTGGGAAATGAGAGATGTTCTGGAATAGCAGTAGTCTGTAGAAATACAGTAAATATTTTATATATAACTTTTGCAAAAATGGGAAGACTAGCCATTGTAGATTTAAAATGGAAAGAACAAGTATCTATAATTATAACATTATATACTTATACTAACTATAACAAGGGAAAGCTTATCAGATTTTAGATTACGCAGTGATAAATGCAAACATTATAATAGCAGACTTTAATTGTGATTTAAGAGGCAAGTGTAAAAAAAGAAAATGATATAAAAATGTTAGAAGTTAGAATGTGATATGCTAAAACTTTGGGAAAAATTTCATGGACTTACAAAAAGGGTATGTACAGAACTGAAATAGATTATTTTATAGTATCAGAAGGTTTAGTTATAGGAGAAGGTGAGGTAGTTTAACAGGATTTTCCGATTATCTTACAATATGGCTGCAGATAAAAGAAAACAAGGAATATATAAAAACAAGCAAAGGAATAAAAAGGATAAATGATAAAGTATGGAATGAAGAAGGAAATAGATTAGTAATACAGTTATGAAAAGATCATATTAACATGAGAACATTTTTAATGGGTCTATATCATGTTGTTGAACTCTTAAAAGTTCGAACACCATATAATCGAACTTTTAAAAGTCTGAACGTTTCAACGGAGATCTCTGTACAGTGTGGAATGGGAAGATTTCCCTTTTTTGATCTCGGAGTTGGTATATTTAAAGAGCGGGGGCTATAGGGGGTAGAGGATGATATTTAAGGGAAAATATAAAAAAATATATTTTACAGTAGTAATATGATTTGAGAAAAGCAGAGAAAGAAAAATATAAAAGAATATATAATGATGCATTATATGAAAGAAATCAAGAAAAAATACAAGAATTGTTATATAAGCAAGGATATTTTTACAAGGAAAAGGGGAAGAAATATTGAGTTATTTAAGCAGATTAGTAAAGGTCTTTTCGTGTAATGACAGAAATAAAAAATGTAAAAGGAGAAATGGAAAAACAGAAAGAACTCAGGAAAAGATTATGAATAGTGTAGTACAATATGTACAAGAAATATTTCAAGAAAAAAAATAAGGTAGTAAAAAAACATGGAAAGTAAAAAAGTTAACAGAAAAGAAAATAAAGAGTTGGAAAAGGAGATTTATTTAAATAAGCTAAAGTATTAGGACAATTAAATATAGATTTTGCTGTGGGCCTAGATGGAATAGGGTATGATATGTATTAAAAATTAATGGATTGGCAAAAAAAAAAATATTTTTTAAAGATTTTGAATTAATGGTTAAGTGAAGGATTTATGTATAAAAATGATGTCATGGAATACATAAATTCATATGGAGGACGGAAGATAGAAGAGAATTAAAAAATTGGAGACCAATAGTATTGAATAATAATGATTATAAGATCTTTATGAAAATAATAATTTGAAACTAAAATGGAAAATATTATGGAACATAACATATATAGTTTAAAGGTAAAAGCTCTGTTAATGATAGAGAAACTGTGGATGATATTATGAGCAGAAAAGAGAAAGCAAAACTCATGCTAGGAGACCTTAATAAGGCATTCTACATAACTGGACATGAAATCCTTTGGATAATAATGAAAGAATACAAGTGAGAAAGTCAAGAAATTATATGTACATCAGTGTATTATAATAATAATAATATAGTCAAAATACTTGTAAATGGATGGTTAAGCCAGGAGGTACATATGAAGAGTGGTATACGATAGGGATGCCCAATGAGTTGTATACTCTTTGCATTAGTTATGAATGTGATAGTATGTGAAATAAATTATAAAATGAAGGAGGCAGGGTATGTAACACCTGAAGGATTAAGAATTCCAATTCTTTTAACATATGCAGATAACATTATAATAACTGCAAAAAGCAAAACATGGATAAAAGTAATAATTTGAACAAATGAATGTTAAAGATGATGGGGTGGCTTTAAATCACGTGAAAAGTAAAGGTTTATGTGATGCAGTAAAGATCAGGGGTATATATTTTCCAATGAACTAATTTATGTGTTAGGTATAACATTTGAGAATAAGAATGTAAGTAGAATTCACTAGGGAAAAAAAACCAATAGATGAAATAAAGCAAACATGTCTTTTCTGGAGAACATATAAATTATCATTCAAAAAAAGGCTTATTTGATAAAGTAAGTGCTAATGGGGAAAACAGCATACTTAGCAAATGTATTTATGTTGCCAACAGTATTTGAAAAGTAATTATTGCAGATATTTTTTTCAATTATATGGGGTTCTAGATTAAACCCATTAAAAGAGGAGTTTTATATGTAAATGAAGAAGAAGGAGGTTTAGGGTTAATTAACCCAGTGGTATATGCTGCTTCATTAAATTTGTGCAAAGTACTGAAGCAGTTAAATGAAAAAAAAAACGAAAGATTAGTAGTAAAACTGTATAAATATAAGTATGATAAATTTTGGGGACATGGTAAAAAAGACTAAAAGAGAAAAAGAGTGCATAAATGAAGAAATAAAATGTCACTAAGAAAAAATATTTTTTGTGGAAAATAAAAATTGATGATACAGAAAAACACAGAAAAGTATGGTATAAGAATGTAATTATAAAACATTACTATGTAAAACCATGGGAAAATCTGATGGATGAAAAAATTCAAGGTATAAAAATAAGAAGCAAATGCTGTAATCAGAAAGTAGAATGTCAAGACTGTTTGTGGAGACTGGTAATAAATAAATTGCCAATAAATGGAAATATGCCATATAAGAAGAAAGTGATAGAATATGTTTACATTGTCAAAAAGAAGAAACCACATGGCATGTGTTTTTAAATGTAAAAGAGTAAAATAGTTATGGACATAACTATATAAAGAAGATTTTTTAAGATATAAAAGAAGTGGATAAAATAAACATGTATATGATTAAATATTGATATTATAAGAATAGAAGTAAAGAATTTGTTAGAAGGATTGATAAAATGTTATTTCATGTTATATGGAATGAAAGAATAAATGAAACCATGTTTAATGGTAAATGGATTTTAGCAACATTAAGTAAAAGCAAATGTTGTTTATAGAAAACGTAGTGGGAGTCTAACAGGGATGGAAATGTAGTATGATTGTGTAAACAGATTTGTATATCTATATGTCTGTGCATTTGTAAATTAGAGCTATTTTGAATATTAATAAAGGATCCCTACTCCTTTTGATAGGTGCTGTGGGATCTTTTTCATCCAGCTGACGTACCAGCAACTCAAGCAGATGGGACCTCGGTTTAACATTTCATCTAAGAGATTATACCCTCAGTAGTGCAGCATCAACAATCAATCTGTCTGATGTGGGAATAGAAGCCACAGCTCTGTGCACAAAGTTTGAGTGTGTTACCTGTTGCACCACTAATACTGAATACTGTTTGTAGAAGAATGTCATCAGTTAGGCACCAAAGTACCATCACTGAACTGTGACTACTTTGGTAAGAGTGGGTAGGATGGAAATAGAATGAAAGCATTAGGAGTTTTGAGGTTTAGCTTGTTTGGTCATGTGGGTAATGATCCTGTTTTCCAGATGTTTGGCATTATATTTTGTGTCAACTAGAGGTTAAAAAGGTGATAAAGAGACTAGGTTAGAAATTTCCTGCAGCAGCAGATAAACTAGGGGAAAAGTGTGGTCTGAACATGGGACATGGTAGGGACTGTGAACATGTCTTCAAGTAGGTTACTGATCTCTTCATGTGAAATTTTTTTGAAGTAGAAAGAGGGGGGTGAAGTGAGGAGGCTCTGTGAAAGTGGAAAGAGAAGTGGAGACTGACCTCATGTCAGAACTGTTTGGGTTTACTAAAGAGAAAAGTTGCTTGGATTTGAGATGGATTGTTCAGGCACGTTCCAGAGTTTGGTAAACGCAACACAATTGTTAAAGGTTGGATTGTTTTTCCAAGGCTGCCAGGTTTCATCTCTTAACTCGAGGAGAGATATAAACTCTTTAGTGAGTCATGAGATTTGTTTATATCTATACACACAAACACACACACACACACACACACACACACACACACACACACACACACACACACACACACACACACACATGATTATATGATGATTTGTCTGCATGTCACTTGCTTGACAAACAAAACATCCACCAAAACATGTTGAATAACCATTAGATCACACACACAACACACTGACATTTAGTACATCAAAAAAGAAGAAAATTTCCGGATTTGATGCATTACTCAAAAGCTGACCACATTCAGCTCATATTTGTCTGAAAAGTGATAGTGTTATGGGATGGTTTTTTCTAATTTAAGATGCATTTTATGGTTTGCATTTTATAGTTAGCGGCAGGAGCTGGGTTTGGGTTATGCATGCATTACTAAGGTTGGCAGGTGATACTTTTATTGGAAAATATTATGTAGTCTGGGATTTCACCTGAAAAGGCTTCTGAGTGGGCAGTCTTCAGACCTGTGAAGCAGAGATCTCACCGATGAGACTCTCCTACACACAGTTTTTAAGCATTTTTTGTTATTCACTCTGAGACCTCTCCACTCAATTCCTCTCACAATATTCTCTCATTTGTCATATTCATCCACTTCTTTTCTGATAGACTTCTCACCTTCCATGGAGTCTGCCTCCATCTTTCTGTTTTTTTCCATATGACTCTTCCATTCCTAGTAAATACAGGCACAGTCAAAGCAATACCACTCTCCTTTTTCAGTCTTGCCTAATTTACACACAGTAATAGTGTCCACGACAAAACAGTCATCTGCTTTCCTATTTATTTTCATTGTTAGAGAAAGAGAACTCAATTTTTTTCTTTTCATATAATAGTTTCCAACAGTGAACTAGCTCTAAACCTTCTTTAATTTTTATTTATTTATTTACTTTTTTTGGTTCTTACTGCAGCTGTGTTCCATCAGCATTGTCTATGAGCCTCTCCTCAACCATCTGCACCACCTTCCCCAGCACCTCTGTGACTTGCTCCTTTAGACTTGAGGCTCCATCAGAGATCAGAGATTCCTTGTATGATGCTAGCCTGCCAAATGGGAAGGTTTTCCTTAGATGCCCCACCCACTGTTCTGCCAATTTCCCCTTATGCACTGGATATGAATATGCCTCTGGACTAGTGTCACTGGTCTCCACCAATCACAGCTTCAAACTATCCAAACTTTAAATCAGTGCCCTGTAGCAATTCCCATGACTCTCTCTCTTCCTAAACATTACATTCATCTCTGAATCGCAGGCACATCTAAAGTCACCCTCAGCTATCACTGCATCCCCTTCCCTCACCTCCTTCTCCAGATGTGGAAAGAATTCACTAAAGACTCTTCCATAACTCTCATTTGGACTGTATATCACTCCTAATGTCACATCTTCCTATCTCACCTTACATCTAACAATCGTACACATACCCTCCTTAACACATGCCCACATCCAGTTATTGTACTGCTGCTTGTAATATCACAACCCAATTTTTATTGCTTTTAACTCTATCCATATGTCCAACCATTTTCTCTGCCATGTAAACATCTTTCCTTATAAAGCTTAACTTCCTGTTCCTGAAGCATTATGACAGCCATCATGAATCATGTAATTCTCTGTAGATCTCTCTTCCTTTTAAAGGGACTATTTAGATGCCAATACATTGACATCACAAACATTGTATACCTCTAGATTATTTCCATCCCCCCTATTCTTTTTCTA
Organism: Protopterus annectens; assembly: GCF_019279795.1. NCBI lineage: Eukaryota > Metazoa > Chordata > Ceratodontiformes > Protopteridae > Protopterus > Protopterus annectens. The sequence goes on from NC_056744.1 coordinate 545,202,127, forward strand.
CCCACTTCCTCTCTCCTGACTCCCTTCTGATCTACATCCCTACCTGCTAAGTCAGGCCCACCGGCTCCTTTGTAGCCATTGCCTTCAGATCCACTCCTGGTCCCCATGCCCTACATATTGCACCAGATAAATGTCAATAAACAGTAATAATATGAACTTAGGCCTACATGTCCCAGATAAATTAGAGCCTCTCTTCCCAATGCCCTCTCCAGTGGTCCTCTAATACTGTACATGTCCTGGTTACAAATAAACTACCCCCTATTGCAATCTAGTATCCTAATCCTCCCTCCATTTGCCCCCTCAGCAGTAGGCCCTGCAACAGTATCTGATCTCTAAACTCCTCTTACCCTTTACCCTTCTTTTGAGAAAACCCTAATACAGTTCCTTTATAAATAAATATAGTAAAAGTAGCACAGTTTTTATATGCTGTCCCCTTAAATGTACATAAAATGTAATACATTTTGAGACATTTTAGTCCTCCATCTTTTACTTTCCCTTTATCACAACCCCACTTTTATGTTAGGACACTGAACTTAGTTACTATTACTTCATAGCCACCATTCTGTTCTACCTTAAACAGTTAATCATCTCTATTGTATATTGTACCCATTTAATATTTCTAATTACCTAAAAGCTGAAATAAGTTTAACATCTTGCTAACTACACAGTATGTCATTTAATATACTTAGCCACCATCAAAACATCTTGAATTATCCTCACATTGGTTCATAGGCTCATAAGTACGTACTATTCTAGGTGCCCTTGCAGGCCATTTTAAGCCTAGCCAATTTCCCTTTTGGTGCTTGACTTAGCATATTTAACCAGTTAAATTAACCAGCAATTAATTATTGCATTTACCAGTATTTTATATTACACACAAACCATTTATAGTTGTCTAGGATGGGTGGGTATGAGTTATGGTACTTGGGTATATCTCTTTAGTATTCAAATAGCTTAAATCTACAGAGTCACAACAGTCACACACCAGGTGACATGACCTCTTCTTGTAGCTTTCTTTTCCACAGTCACCATCACATTATTTCAGCCATGCCAGGTGCTCTTACTGGAACAAACATTCCAGGCTATTAGTTTGGGTCACTGAATGTGCTAGCACCTAGCCACTAGTGAAGACCACATTAGCTCAATCAGCAATATACAAAACCATTAAAAGGAAAAAAAAAACAATTAATTAGTCAGCCAACAAAATATCCTAAATCACTTGTTTTTTGCTTCTTGGTGTAGTGAATGTCTTGAATCTCTCCAGCTCCATTGCTATGACTCTTTTATGGTCTCTCATAGATTATTCTTTTACTGTTTTTTTTTTTTGCATCCTCTCCATGTCTTGCCTCCTCTTTGTCATTTTTCACATCTCTCTCTTTCTTTCTGTCTCCTTTAAAGGTGTTCAGTGCATTCAAATTCATCCACAGTTTCATATATTTATAGATTCACACACATTCCAAAGGCCATTGAGTCTCACAACAATTCTCACCTTATCAGCACCCTTCCTCAAGTAGCACTTTCTTTCCCCAGGAGGATCAAAACAATCAATCTCGGAGTAAATTTGTGGATAACCATCCAGTAATCTAGGTTATGTCAAGATAGTGAGTCATGGAACTTAACATGCAGGGGGGAGTTTATTCCAGAGGCTTGGAAGGTGCTGTTATACACTTATCTCTCCATATTTACTTATCTGTTGGTGAAGGTTTAAGTGCCTGGTTCTAGTACTTGTGGAGAGACTGGACTTGGAGAGACACTGGAGAGCCAGGACAATTGAGTCTCTAATGATGCAGTAAGTAAGACAAATATCTTCCTTCAAACGTTTATCAGATACTGAATAAAGGGATAGAGCTTCCAGCATCTCGTGGTAGCCAAGGAGCTTTAGGGCTGTGGTCTTTTTGGTTAAGAATCTTTTGCATTTTTCTAATTAATTGGTACGTTTAGTGAGATGCATGCCAAAATGGGTGTTGTACTTAATAACTACTCGAGTGAGAGCAGCAATCTACATAAGCTACAAGATGCAAAAGTCCCTGACTTCAAGACAGTTGTCTTCAAGTCCTTGGGACTCAAGTGCTTGTAGTATAAGCATGTTAACAATACTGAATGCCCTCATACTACTGTATACTTGTAACCTACATTTCTAGAAAGATATTATGAGTGATTTTGAACATAGATGACAAATTGACTTAGTCTACTTAGATTTCTCCCCACCCTTCAATTCCACAGTTCACACCATATTACTACATATGCTGGAGAAACTAGATTTAGAACATTCTCTTATTGCTTAAATTCAGACCTGGAGATAGGATCAGAATCATAACTGAGCAATGGAATTTGATGAGGCATTTTCAGACTGGCTTACTTTGATCAGAAAAATTCCTCAGAGACCCATTCTCAGCCCTTGTTCATTTAATTTGCATTTGACAGGTGTACATTTTCATGAAAGCAATTTCGAATATTTTATGCAGATGATATTAAAACTGGGAATGTTATAGTAAATGAGGAAGTTCACTGTATATTACATAAAGCATTAATGTTGTTGTGTCTTTCGGCTTTTCCTGGTTAGGGGTCGCCACAGCGGAACTCCGGTCTGCTAATGATTGGCAGTAGATTTTTACGTGCCGAGTTGCCAGCCCTGAGGCACAACCTTCAACGAAGGTACGCCCATTCATGCATGTTTCCACACAGAAGACACTCTAGCTGAGAATTGAACAGGACAACGTCTTACTGTGAGGCAACAACGCTTCCGCAGCACCACCACCGCAGCTTAGACTAAAGAAAATAACATGAAAGAAAAAGTTACCAAAAAAATGCATGTGCTTTGGTACAAAACAAATTATGTTTACAGACCACAAAAATTGCATGTGCTTTGGTACAAAACAAATTATGTTTACAGACCACATAAGTAAAGAGATGAATAGGTTCATACATTTAAAGACACAGGCGTCAATTTTAACAAGTCTTACTTGTGGTATGCATATAATTAAAATGTATTAATGGTAGTTTTTTTTTTTTTTTGCTCTCTTGCATCACTTCACTTTTCTTCTGCGCTTCTTCTTGTTATCATGATATTCCTCTATCACATAACGGATAAATATTTTGAAAGACTATGCTTTTCTTGTCAAATTGCTTCAATAATTTCCCCATTAAAGACGCTGAGTTAACAGAAGCAGCATAGTTGTTGGTATGGGGGGTGTCTGCCTTTCAATTAAGATTTGTGTCTGTTTGCTCTGCTAGGGAGATTATAGACTTTTCCAGTTAAAACAGGCTGTTTTTTGTCTGCTCTGAAACTTGATTTTTGGAGGGGGGACTATACTAGCATTTTGCACATTGGATGAATGGCATCCAGATGAGTTCCTTCCAATTAGTTACGGAAATAGGTTTTGGCACAAAGAGGCCCAACAAGGAGAAGCTGATAAAGAAAGCTTTTCTGATATCTGAATTTAGCTTTTCTACTCTGTGGATTTTGATTTTGCAGGCCTCTGGTTTTAGAATTCTCCATTTGTGTAAGCCACTGGAAAGAAATCTCCACGTTAAAAATTACCATGACTGGAAAGTTGGAGACCTGTACATGATGCATCACGTTTCCACAGAGGACACAGTACTTTGTCAACTGAAGAAGTAATTATTACATCCAATATCAGTATTTTAGCTTTTTTGTCTGGACTTGAACAATGTGACATTGGGTATCAAGATATCCAGTTGTTGTGTCTTTCGACTTTTCCCGGTTAGGGGTCGCCACAGCGGAACTCCGGTCCGCTAATGATTGGCAGTAGATTTTTACATGCCAAGTTGCCAGCCCTGATGCACAACCTTCAATGAAGGTACGCCCATTCACGCATGTCTCCACACAGAAGACGCTTTAGCTGAGAATCGAACAGGACAACATCTTACTGTGAGGCGACAACGCTACCGCAGCACCACCACCACAGTCTTATCAAGGTATCCAGTAAAGTCCTAAAACACAGACCACCGAAGCTTGTGCAAATCTGTGAAATATGAGCTTCAGTTAAAGAACTATGTATTATTGTTTTGTCACAAAAAACTCTCCTCAACTCCTCAAAGGCAACCAAAAAAATTGAACATTCCGCTGACCAGCACTATAAAGGTTGTCCTCCGCCAAATTCCCAGTAATAATCAAAAAATATCACCCATCGATTGAAAATAAAAATATTTTAATAAATTCAGAGCATAGATAAAATAAATACAAAATAACCAGATTTAGCGCGCTTTCGTCTCGTATCACGAGACTTCCTCAGAATCAACAGTAATCCATTACCAACTGCTTAAATACCCTTGAATTGTGGCTAGCAATCAATAAATTGTCATAGCAATAAATTAAAGCAATTAATCACAATAATATAACCATATAGTCCCAAAATACACTTCAAATACATTACACTTCAAATTAAATAGTATCATGTCGTGTATCCTAAGCAAAAACTCTGTACTGATTGTACAAATAGGGTATATCTTGAAAAACATTGATATACTTAAAAACAAGAAATATGTTAACCTTAAATAATAAAAATATAGATGTATAAATATAAAAGGTATAATAAATAAATATAAATATGCCTGCAGACTAAAAAGTATGAAATGTACATATAAATATAATGACAACACAAATACCTATAAAATGAACAATTTAAATACTATATGAAAAGAAGAAATAAAATATATTATTATTATTGTTTTGTTTCAATTAACCCCAGCTCTTGAAAAAAAATCCTAGCACTATGAATGATGGAGCATGACTGTTTTGTTAAGATTTCACTGTATAGCTTGCATCTGCTTGGTTAGATTTCTTTCAGTTGTTGTTGTGTCTTTCGGCTTTTCCCGGTTAGGGGTCACCACAGCGGAACTCCGGTCCACTAATGATTGGCAGTAGATTTTTATGTGCCGAGTTGCCGGCCCTGATGCACAACCTTCAACGAAGGTACGCCCATTCACGCATGTCTCCACAAAGAAAACACTCAAGCTGAGAATCGAACAGGACAGCGTCTTACTGTGAGGCGGCAACGCTACCGCAGCACCACGTTCTTAATTTTCTGAAGCAAAATTTGAACCTCTTGGAAGAATAGGTGTATCTTTCTTGCACAATTTTGTTTCTGATTTTAAAGAAACCTTGTATAACTGATGTGCAGTATTACAGCACTGACCATTTTGCTTTTTTTTTTACTTTTGCTGATAACATTTAGAATTACTATACCCTGGCTGCATCCTTGGAGCATGTTGTAGTTACACAGTGACAGATGGAATGGTGGTTGATATGCTTGCTACTGCATATCCCGGGGTATATTGATAACTACTGCATATCCTGGGGTATATTGATAACTACTGCTTCTTGTGTGTCACTAATTCTGTGTCACCACTGATAAAAAGCCTCAGCATGGGGGTTGTGTCTGATTTTAATTCTGAAATGGTTAACTAACTTTTTGCTTCAACAACTTGAGAAGTTTTGTTTTACTGAGCATCATTTCAAATGGAATAACAACCTAAAAGCACAAGACAATTTATTTATTTTACATTTGTTGACCGGGCTAGTCTAGCTGGATACATTTCCATTTTCAGTAGAGGCCCGGGGAGAAAAGCTCCACATAAATTTTAACAAAAAAAAGTTACAATAAACAAGCAAATGGACAAATCATCATAGATGAAAAGACAAATAAAAAAATATAGTACCCAATAACAGATATATACATAAAGAGAATCACATTTCTAAGAATAACATTAATTAGCTGAAATAACATCAAGAACAAGGCACAAAACAGAGAGCAAAATTGATTTATAATATTATATAGAACTAATCTTAGTAACAGAAGGAGAAAGAGAAGCACTAAAGTAGGAGAGGAGGAAGGGAAGCAGTTTAAGAAAAGAGAAGGGAAAGTTGAGAGAGATTAGCATAGAGGAAAGAAGAAACAAAATACTCTAAAAGGAGGTAGACTGAAGCAGATACAGTAAAGAGAGAGGGAAAGTAAAGTAGTAGGAAAGTGCAGAGTAGTAGGAAAGCGCAGAGGAGGTAAAAGATTAGTCAGGTTTTGAACAGGAACAGAGCCAGTGGCTTTGGAAGTAATCTTTGATTTTATGTTTAAAGAGAGGCAGAGATGTGGTAAGTGTTATATCGCTAGGAAGCAGATTCCAGTTCCTTCCTACAGTATTATTGAATAGAGAGTCACTGGCAGAATTATTAGTCTTTGTTATAGTAGCCATAAGTTTACTGGATGAGCGAAGGGAGTTTAGGTTGTTATAAGGGATTAAAAGTTTAGAAAGAATAGGGGTTTTGTTTGGTTGGTATAAAATTTTATGGGCAATAGTGAGTTGAGGGATTAACAGAAGGTTTTGTAGTTCAAGCCAGCCTAGAAGTTTCAGGTTAATACAGTGATGAGTTCTAAAAGGGTTACTAGTGGCAAAACGGGCAATGTTGTTGTAGCAAGTAGCCAGTTTGTTAAGGTTGGCTTTCTTAAGGTTAGTAAAAATTGGTGAGGCATAAAGAAGAGTTGACAAAAGATGGGAGTGGGCAATCTTGGCTCTGGATGATGATGTTAGGAAAGGTTTAATTCTATATAGGCTTCCTATTTTTCTATTGACTGTTTTAATGGTGTTGTTGATATGCTGATCAAAGGAGAGGTTGTTATCAATTGTTATTCCTAATAATTTTGTTGTTGGATCAGGAGCAATGAGAGTGGCATTATTTGAGGAGATGGTGAAGTCCAAGGGGGTGGACCTAGTGCTAGGAGAGAAAAGGAGAAGTTTAGTTTTTTTGGCATTGAGGAGGAGGTTGCATCTGGTGAACCAAGTTTCTACAGTGTTGAAGACATTTTGAGTAATAGATGAAAGTTCATTAGGAGATGAAGCAGAGCAGATAAGGGTGGAGTCATCTGCATATTGAATGCAGGTAGATTGAGGGATTGCTAAGTGAAGATCATTGATGAACAGGGAGAAGAGAAGAGGTCCTAGAATGGAGCCCTGAGGTACACCGATGGAAACAGGTGTGAGTGAGGAAATTTGGTTTTCCCAACAAACTGCTTGCTGTCTATTGCCAAGGTAGGATGTAAACCAGTTACTGGCAAGATTATCAAAGGAGAGGGATGTAAGAGTGTTAATTAAAATGGAGTGGTTGACCATATCGAAAGCTTTAGAGAGGTCAATGAAGAGAGCAGAAGAGAGAAGGTTGTCGCTATGTTCCTATTGATAGTATCTACAAATGATAGGAGAGCAGTGGTAGTACTGTGATGTGGTCTGAAACCGTGTTGACAGTTTGCTATTATGTTGTTTTGAGAGAGATGCTGTAAAAGTTGTTGGTGAATACATTTTTCCATTATTTTTGCTAAGGGAGAAAGGAGGGCAATTGGTCTATAGTTTGAGTATTCAATGGAGTTTACACCTTTATGTAAAGGGATAATATGGGATATTTTCCAGATGTCTGGGATGGTTCCCTCTTGGATTGTCCTGTTTATAAGTATAGATACTGGATATGCAATTTCTTTGGCAGCTTTTTGGAGAAAAAGTGAAGGGAGCTTGTCAGCAGAAGGTGAATAAGTCTAGAGATGAATGATGTAGGAATAGGTTGTATTTTAAAGTTATTTGAAGGGTGTCTTTGGTTTATAGGTGGGCTGGAGTTAGTGCTAAGTTGTTTAGCTAGTGATAGAATAGTGTCAGTAAAAAAAGAGTTGAAAGCATTTGCAGTGAGGTGGGGAGTATCTGGGTCGGCATTGAGAGGGGTGGGAGTTTTGGATGTTCCTGGGGAGAGGAGTCTATTTATAGATGACCAAAACTGTTTGGGATTGTTATGATGAGTTTGTTGAAGTTTGCAGTAGAAGGTTTTTTTGTCAGTAATTATTGCTTTTTTAGTCGAGTTTCTAAGTTGGCAGAAATGAAGAAGGTCAAGGGAATTTCTATGGTTTCTCCATTTGGCCCAGACTTTATTTCTGGAGAGAATTAGCTTTTTAGTTTCTTTAGAGAGCCATGGGGCAATATTGGGTTTCATTCTGATGGTGCGTTCAGGAGCATGTTTGTTGAGAATGGATAAAAAAGTGGTATTAAAGTATGATACTGCATTTTGATAACTACTGCATATCCTGGGGTATATTGATAACTACTGCTTCTTGTGTGACACAAAATACATAGCTTTTTTCCATGTAACTAGTTGAGTTGCCACTAGGGTTATCCATTTACCTTAATTATTGAATTTTCTCTTGTTAACCTTATTCAAGGAAAAAGGCTGTTCCCCTGCAGTTCATTTTGCTTTTCATTTTGCTTATAAATGATCACAGACTCTGTCCAAAGATAATGTTACTTAAACCATTTTTCTGTGTGGAGGAACAATCAAAAGTGCAAAGTTCATCTCTCTTTAGTGTTTAGGGAAATGCAATCCCTGATTATACTATTGGTGGACTGAGTACCTGCAGACATGAAATAGCAGAGGAGCAGTGCTGCAAACTTTACAAAGTTTAAGGCATAAAGTTCACGGATGGGGGACATGAAGTTCAACTACTCAGCTTTTGGCTGTGCTGAAAGTCACAGAGAAAAAGGATGGAGTCGGCGTTTACAAATTAGTGGGCACAGAGCTGTGCAGTTTATGTATTCACATAGATGCAGGGATCTGACAGAATTCGGGAGCTATCATATGAAACAATGCAGAGCTATGCAAACTGCGCACATAATTACATAGCAACAAAGGAACGTGGATGCTATCAGATAAGAATTATGTCATGGTCTATTTTCCAACCTCATATTTCTACAAAAGAGTATGTTTCTAAGATCTGGAAGGCTGCTCTATGAGAACTCATTTATTAAAAGTGTAACCATGCTCAAAGCTGACCATACCCTGACATAGCTGCTGTGCACCATCACACCTTTAACGTGAAGTCAACACCCAGAACTGTACCAACAGGTAAACATAATTTGAACTGAAAGGATGAGCGACTAAGATATTACTTCTGTGGTATTGCTGAGTACCTTGTGTCATTCATACCTAATGCGTCTTAAAACACTGTCATGCATACCAACACGGTAAGTTACAATACTGCGCCACGCATAATAAGCTACAAATCAAAGTGTGCAAGAGATTGCAATACGCACTTTCACAATCACTTGTGCAGCTTTAACAGTGATTCTCTAAATACAGACTGGAATGTCTAAAACACCACCTGCTTCTTCGGATCGGAATTTTATGCAGTTTCTTACAGCACAATTTAGACATTAGAAATACCCAGCAAAACTTCTGATTTTACTTCGGGGGAATGTACAGTAGTAATTAAAAAAAGTGAAAACGTTTAGGCTATAACAAGAGCCTGATCGTATGCTGTATTTTGACAGGCCATACAAGAGATCTTTACAGCGCTACAAAGTAGAAGTGATCTGAAAAACAAACTTGAACGTGGCTATTTACCAAACCGACGCCTGTTTGCAGCTTCCCAACTAAGAGGCGTAGTTACTTTTCCTAGGCCTTCAGACAGTTACTGGGGACATGACATGGGCTGTCCTGATTTACTCTTGCACTGGTAACATAATGTCACTTGTTACAACAGATTATATTACAAAAAGGACTAATAATTGCAGTAAAGTAATATGCATAAAAGCTCGGACGTCAACACAAAAATATAAGCACATCACCTCAAACTTCTGCAACAAGTCTTCCTTATGCATGCATAATTTAAGAGTTACAAGGTTCGATTACTGCACAACATTCGGTGTTTTAATAACCGGGCTCCAGCACCGAGATCGGACGTTAATTTAATAATTTTGTAATTTAACATTTACACACTGCACTTTTCATGCACAATACTTCAGTTTTCAGTATGTTATACTTACTTGTTTCTGAGGAGCTTCTGTGCTCTGTTGTTTTTCTGCATACGATTTGAATTGTGCGTCCTCTCTTCTGTGACACCTCCCTGCGGTCTGTGTTTTCATATCATATCTGCACAATCTAAAAACACCAGCTGGGAGCTTCCGCTATGGTGTGCACGCATATAAAAAGGTTTCATAAGTCTGTCTGCCCCCCCCCCCCCCCCCCCGAAAAAAATTGAGATCGCAGTACGGTTCGTAAAATAACCTATTGCAACTGACACGTTTGAGGAAACTTTTTTTTAAGAGGTGGGACAAAAGCGCAAAGAAAAACCCGTTAAACATAAACCTTTGTAGAATTCTTTTGTATGGTTACCACCTGTCCCACTTTGCGGGGGACAGTCCCTCCTTGGGCAGTTGTGTCCTGGAAAAAAATGAAAAAAAAATGGCAAATGTCCTGAAATTTTATGACACAATTATTTCCTATATTTTATGTAATAGTTGCATAAAACAGTTATTCTGTATCTGAAACACTTAAATGTTATAAGAAACAGAATAAATAACTAAAATGCTCCAAGAATAAGCTTTTATTTAGGCAAAAAAGTGATGTTCTCTCCTTGGTGCTGGCCCTGGGTATGTTTTGCCCTGCAAAATGTGACGTTTGTACCAAAAATGTCCCACTTTGGGCATTTGAAAAGGTGGCAATCCTATTCTTTTGCAAAGTGCAGATTTAAAATTCGAAATTATTATTTTTTTAGATTCCCACCTCTCTTTCTAAATGAAGTTTCGAAAATCAGGGACAGTTTAGAGGCTGTGTGAATGCGCAGTACTTTATGCTTCTGTAGCTTACTTTGAACTAGCCTGAACTGTTTTTTTAACTGATTACTGCATTTATTTTAAAATATGCACTTAAAGTTACATTTAGTCGAATTTGATCGAAAGTTTGCTTGTTTGTTTGTTTAATTTAACTGTGGAGGCTGCCCACTAAAGTGTGCTAGCCTGTGTAACTAATTTATCACTGTCTCTGCATTTTCTGTGTGTTTCTACCAAAAAAACAAAAAAAAAATCTTAGTTTTCCCACCTTCCTCGACTAGTTTAGACCAGTTTACAGGCATTGCTGTATTCTGGGCTGTGGTGTAGTTCCTGTGTTGTCCATTACCTTACTTGGATAGAAGGAAGTTTCTTTGCTCACCAGTGGGAGTGAGGAGCCTTGAGCAGCCTACCTGTCCTTGGGGGAAGTGACCTCAGCACAAGAAGCAGTAGTAATTGGTTGTTTGGGACCATTCCTAGCTCTTTTGTAGTTCACTGCTTAAAATCTGCCTCTGGGCGTTTTTTTCTGGCTATACTGCTCAGACAAGCTCCACGTGGGTTTACAGAGTGGTCCTAGCAGCAAGGAACTCGAAAAAGTGACTACCTTCTGGATTTAAGTATCTTTGCTTTTTTTTCACTGGAAATAGCTTCTGTAGCTTACTTTGAACTAGCCTGAACTGTTTTTTAACTGATTACTGCATTTATTTTAAAATCTACACTTAAAGTTACATTTAGTCGAATTTGATTGAAAGTTTGCTTGTTTGTTTGTTTAATTTAACTGTGGAGGCTGCCCACTAAAGTGTGCTAGCCTGTGTAACTAATTTATCACTGTCTCTGCATTTTCTGTGTGTTTCTACCAAAAAAACAAAAAAATAATCCTTGTTTTCCCGCCTTCCTCGACTAGTTTAGACCAGTTTACAGGCATTGCTGTATTCTGGGCTGTGGTGTAGTTCCTGTGTTGTCCATTACCTTACTTGGATAGAAGGAAGTTTCTTTGCTCACCAGTGGGAGTGGGGAGCCTTGAGCAGCCTACCAGTCCTTGGGGGAAGTGACCTCAGCACAAGAAGCTGTAGTAATTGGTTGTTTGGGACCATTCCTAGCTCTTTTGTAGTTCACTGCTTAAAATCCGCCTCTGGGCGTTTTTTTCTGGCTATACTGCTCAGACAAGCTCCACGTGGGTTTACAGAGTGGTCCTAGCAGCAAGGAACTCGAAAAAGCGACTACCTTCTGGATTTAAGTATCTTTGCTTTTTTTTCACTGGAAATAGCTTCTGTAGCTTACTTTGAACTAGCCTGAACTGTTTTTTTAACTGATTTCTGCATTTATTTTAAAATCTGCACTTAAAGTTACATTTAGTCGAATTTGATCGAAAGTTTGCTTGTTTGTTTAATTTAACTGTGGAGGCTGCCCACTAAAGTGTGCTAGCCTGTGTAACTAATTTATCACTGTCTCTGCATTTTCTGTGTGTTTCTACCAAAAAACAAAAAAATAATCCTTGTTTTCTCGCCTTCCTCGACTAGTTTAGACCAGTTTACAGGCATTGCTGTATTCTGGGCTGTGGTGTAGTTCCTGTGTTGTCCATTACCTTACTTGGATAGAAGGAAGTTTATTTGCTCACCAGTGGGAGTGGGGAGCCTTGAGCAGCCTACCTTTCCTTGGGGGAAGTGACCTCAGCACAAGAAGCTGTAGTAATTGGTTGTTTGGGACCATTCCTAGCTCTTTTGTAGTTCACTGCTTAAAATCCGCATTTGCACGGCTTTGCGCGGTCGTGCGCATAGCACAGCGCCGGTTAAACAAGGTTAAACATTTTCTGGCTCCGCCAAGTCTGCTCTTCAATTTTTCCCTTAGAATTGTTCTACTTGCAATCTAAACAGCCTATACTCTATCTGAAAAGCTCAGCACTTGCTCCTAAAGCATTTTTTATACAGGTAAAGCACTCTTAGACAAAAGAAAGTACTTCATTCACCTAAATTCTGTTGAGTACCCATTTCCCTATAGGTCCTTTCTGACTCAGTTACACAGCAATCTTTTTCACTATTTCTAGCATGTCGAAGGGTCAGTTGCTGGTGTCCTCTCCTGTTCAGCTGGTGAATCTGGGAATCTTGAGGCAATGTTACAATTGCCTCATGTACACAGACAACCCTCTCCTCCTCCCAACAAATACAAATATATGCGAGAGATGCAACTATATAGCCAAACTGGAGGCTGAGCTCTCTCAATTCAGTACTGGCAAGACCAGTCAGGAAGAGAAGGTAACCACGCACACCACAAACCCAGTCTCACATAGAACTATCACAACTGCAAATCAAACACATAAACACACAAAAACATACTTGGAGGCGCTGATTAAAAATCTACCAAAACAACAGAGGCCTCCAAAGCAGACACCCAAGCAACCACCACCTCAAGACATAGCACATGCAATACATAGTTCACAAAGTCAGTGTGCTAAACAGTCACAGCCCTTAAGGCCAAACAACATGCCAGACACACTGGTAATAGGTGACTCCATAGTTAGACACACTGATGTCCCGCTCACCAGACTGAACAAGGAAAAGGTCACAGTAAGCTGCCTGTCGGGAGCTAGAATCCGCCACATAACACAAGCACTCAGGTCACTCCACAGCAAGTACAAATATGACTCAGTCATTGTACATGCCGGTGTGAACGACCTGAGACGTACCTCCCTGGACTACATGAAAAGAGACATAGAGGAGCTCTCGGATTATGTAGCCCAGGCCGGTATGACCCTGACCCTGAGCAGCATCTTACCCTCACCAAGAATGATGCCACAGTACAAAGACAAAATGATCAGTTTTAACAATTGGCTTAATTACTGGTGTCATTCTAAGGGGATCCAATGTCTGTCTGCTTGGGATGACATGCTTGACAAGCCACGCTGCTTCGCAAGGGATGGCTTGCACCTGCCACTCCTGGGCTTCCAGATATTGGCCAAGGCTCTTGCCACCCCCATAGTGCCTTTTTTAGGCAAGGCTCAAATGACAAACCTACCTCCCTAGAAAACACAAGTGGAAAAAACTAAGGGTAATGCTGCTCAATGCCAGAAGTCTAAACCTCAAGATGCACGCCCTCGAAGCCCTCCTCAGTATGGAGAACATCGATGTCTGTGCAGTGACTGAAACCTGGTTCAAGGCTCCTGAGAGCACCCCAGCACTATCAGGTTTTACCTCATATCATGCTTTCCGGCCCCAAAACTTGGACCGAACCACAAAAGGAGGGGGAGTATCCATTTTCATCAAAGATACCCACACCTCCAGGTTAGTGGCAATGCACGAAGCATCGGAGACCATCCAGGTGCAACTAACCATAGGCAAAACTGCCTTACAGTTTGTAGCATGCTACAGACCACCCTCTCAAACTCAGGAACCCCACACAGCCTTCCTGAAGACACTGGAGAGTATGAATGTCTCTCCAAATACCATAATTTTGGGAGACTTCAAGTTCCCAAACATAGACTGGGAACATTACTCAAGCCCAAACACCCTAGCCCAAAGGTTCCTAGAATTCATAAACTCAAATGCAATGGAACAACTAGTCACCATTCCCACAAGAGGAGACAATATACTAGACCTGATCATCACAAACATGGGGACAAAATGCTCCACACCGGAAGTACATCCCTCTTTGGTAAGATCAGACCATAAATTAATCTCACTAGAAATCCACATCCCGCCCCACCCCCTGCACAAAAGACCACAGTGAAAAACTTCTCAAAAGCCAACTTCACACTTCTTAAGACTGAAGTGGTATCCTTCAAGGCCCCTGGGCCAGTGGAAACCACAACCCACACTGCTGAATCCTTTGCAAATGCCTTCTATGGGCACCTTCAAGAATGCATGGATCATGCAATCCCAAATAAAACCAAGACCCATTCCCCCAAAGGCAGGCGCCCGGTCTGGTGGACCCCAGCCATAGACAAACTTTACAACAGGAGGAGGAAGCTACTACATGACAGAGCAAAATCCCTAAAAGGGAAGGCATCTCTGATCAGTACTAGCAAAAAACTACGATCACTCATAAAATCATCCAAGGCCAACTTTGTGAGAAAAATCGCAAAAGACACAAAAGACAATCACAAGGCCTTCTTTAGCTATGTTAGAAACCTGGGTGGAAACTCCCAGATATGCTCGGAGTTAGTCCAAAATGACACAAAATACACTGAACCCACTGACATTGCCAACATTCTGGCAGACAGGTTCAGTGCAAATTTCTCCTCCCCCCCCCAAAAGGAGAAATAACTATCCCAGCAGAGTGTAGCCTCCCTAACATCTCAGATGCCCAGGTGAGAGCCGCCCTCTCTAAAGCTAAAAACACAGCATCAATGGGACCGGATGGTGTCCCGGGCCGTGTGCTACATGAACTCCAAGAGGAACTAAACCCACACATAAGGCTGCTGTTTAATCTTAGCCTTACTACAGGATACGTACCCAAAGAGTGGCATACGGCAACAGTGGTCCCACTTCACAAAGGCGGTGCTTCTATGGACCCTGGAAATTACCGCCCCATAAGCTTGACGAGCCTGGTCTGCAAAGCTATGGAGAGGATCATTATGGAACTCATAAACAAAGACATTGGGGACCTACAGACATTGGATCCTACCCAATTTGGCTTTGTCAAGGGCAGATCCTGCCTTTTGAACTTGGTCGACTTTTTTGAAACAGTCACTAAGGCCATTGATGAGGGTAAGGCAGTTCACACAGCCTACCTTGACCTTGCAAAAGCCTTTGATACAATATCCCACTCGGGCATCATAGACAAACTCACCAGCTTAAATGTAAACCCATATGTCACAAGATGGGTTGCAAACTGGCTCAAGGACAGAACCCACAGGTTCAGAGTTGCTGGAGCTATGTCAGACTCTAAGCCAGTCACAAGCGGTGTCCCACAGGGCTCAGTCCTGGGACCCCTCTTGTTCGGCATTTATTTTTCCGAGGTACAGGAAAACATAGGAGAATTGTGGCTGACAAAGTTCGCAGATGACTGCAAACTGGGCGCCATAATTGATACTCCAGCGGACACAAACATCCTTCAGAGAGGCCTCATAGAAACGGATAATTGGTGCCAGAGCCATGGCCTTAAGCTGAACGCCAAAAAATGTATAGTCATACCCTTTGGGAAAAACAAGGTACCAACAAATTACCACATAGGTGGTAATCCATTAAGTACGGAAGAGGTAATCAGGGACCTAGGGACCCAGGTTGACAGTAACCTCTCATTTGACACTCACATTGCCAAAGTGGTTAGGAAGACCTTCTATATTGCCCACCTTATCATGAAAGGTTTCACATCTAGATCAAGAGAGGTCATTGTGCCCCTGTATTCTTCTCTTATCAGGCCAATGATTGAGTACAATGCCCCATTTGGGATGTATCTCACCCAACACCTGCAGCAGTTGGAAAGACCCCAAAAGTTCCTCACCAAGAGGATAAAGGGTCTTAAACATATGTCATATGCTGCCCGACTGAAAAAACTCCAGCTCTATTCAGTCGCATACCGCCTACTCAGAGGTGATCTGTGCCTGACGTACAAGGCCATGTCCAATCTGGAATTAATGGACATGCTCCACCTCAAAAAATCCAAATCCATCAGAGCCACGAGAAGAAGAGACTTAAACCTCAACACAGAAATAAATAGGACGTGCTGGAGGGACAGATTCATAACCCAGAGGCTCCCTACACTCTGGAACAGAATCCCAGCCCATGTTAGGCAGAGCCCCTCACTGACTCTATTCAAGAGAAATCTTGACGAGTGGATGGGAGATCGTAGGTTTACCCTGGGGGTCATCTCTGTGTCACTACTAGACAGAGGCACAGTAAACTAAACCCTAAAAGGGCGTAGTATTCTCATCCTAAGAGGTGGTGAAAGCCACACACACTCTGGCTAGGCTTATAAATGCCCTAGGGCAGATAGCCTAGTACGAACCTATGAACCTATGCATATGGATTGTTTTCCTTTACAGTGCAAGTAACAGTTAGCTAGTGATAAGTGAAATAATTTCACTCATATAACAGGGTCTTATTCCATTAACATTGTAATTTATTGAAAATGCTTGGGTCAGGAAAAGGAAAGTACAAAACGTTTTTCTATACCAGCTTTCAGCTGTGGTAATCTGAAGATAGCCTGGCACACTGTCACTGTCACCTAATATGGGTAACTTGTCAATGTTAGAAAAGTAAACTTGAATTAAATACTGACATTTGACTTTGAGCTTTAGTACTCCCTGAGTAAATTTCAGCCATCTCTGTTTTTGGATTTGAAGCCTGACACAATATGGTTACCACCTGTCCCACTTCGCGAGGGACAGTCCCTCTTTGGGCAGTTGTGTCCTGCAAAAAAATTGAAAAAAATGGCAAATGTCCTGAGATTTTAGGACAAAATTATTTCCAATATTTTACGTAATAATTGCATAAAAGTTATTCTGTATCTGAAACACCTAAATATTATAATAAACAAAATAAGGAAATAAAATGCTACAAGAATAAGCTTTTATTTAGGCAAAAAACTGAAGTTCTCTCCTTTGTATTGGCCGTGGGTATGTTTTGCCCTGCAAAATCTGATGTTTGTACCAATAATGTCCCACTTTGGGCATTTGAAAAGGTGGCAACCCTATGACACAAGATCTGGGATGGTTATACATCTGGTGCTCCAACACAGTTCATTTTATAAAATATTACACACACTGCTTGGTTTACAACAGCCATTTCAACCACTGGGTTTTGTAAAGATAGTCGGAAAATAGAGTACACAGAAAAAAAAACACAGCAGGTGTGCAAATTTAGCAAGCGCCATGTATTTCAGCAGTCAGTATCGCTAAGTCACTAAATCGACGTTTCAGTGTAGCGAGACTAAACGTCAAATCAATGGCTCAAACCACAGAAAAAAAAAACGAAGACTGTGTTTTTGCAAGGGCCCAAGCCCCTTGGAAGCTCCACGGGCCCCCAGTTTCTGTTATATACTTACTTCGAAATCGTACAACAGTGGAGGAAAAAAATAAACTCCTCATCCCAGTGTTACCGATGTCACAACAAACACCGAACACCCCGAAACGACCCCCCCACACACACACACGTGCAAACAAACACACACACACACACACACACACGTGCAAACAAACACACACACACACACGCACGCACGCACTTTCGGCCAAAAAAGCACCCTATTTCACTATGTACATGTCTCGGGCATACTTTTGTTATTTCGAGCAACCAGACATATAAGGATTTAAATTGAATACGTTTGTATAGTAACTCAGGTCCATGGCATGGATAATAGCTGACTACGATGCGGACGAACTCACTGAGTAGCAGAATGAGAACTGGAATAGTTAGGAGGGGAGAGACTGAAATGTGCTGCTGATGCCAGCGTTTCCATTTTTATGGAAAGCAGGATAGTCTGGTCCATACCTCTCAACCTCTTAGAGCAAGACATTTGGACAAAGCCAGCAGTAGCGGGGGGAACAAAAGCCCCAAAATAGGGACACTTTTTAAGTATTGCTCTTACAGACTTAGAAAATTGATAGAATACCAGTTTTGCATTAAGATGAACTTTCCGAAGGGTATGAAATCTGAAACTCGAATGTCAATCATTATTTTTTTACTTCAGTTCTCAAACATTTGCCAATAATTTGCCTTGAAACCACAACTGTATGAGAAACGGACCAAAAATATGAGACAAAAATCTGGGCAGTCTGCAAAAATCTGTACAGTTGAGAGGCATCTGGCCAATGAGTTACCAATACCTGTCATGGATGGGTACTCAGACCTGTTTGGAGACATTCACGTGGCACTGCCAAGCTCATGAAGGTGTAGGCATGGTAGTAGGCATGTTCAGCTGAGAGGCATTACAGAACACTCTGGGGATGAGGTTGCACATCTGGGGGAGGGGTAAACTATCTAGAAATACCCAAGACCACTTAGAGATGTTAAGTAGTTATCTGGCAAGGGGGCAGTTATGGTCAATGGGGATCCCAAGGCCTCATAGTGAGCAGATACAGCAAGATAATACAAGGTATGGCACAAACCACCTTTATGCCTGTGAGGATAACAGCTTCCACTGGTTGGTTCTTGCCCTGGAGAGACCAGTGAGGACTTCCCCCTTTTCCCCAGAGAACAAAAGCATGATGGTTGAGACACAAGGTGAAAACAAGTAAAAAAAAAGAAAAAAGCTGTCCAAATATTTTAACAAAAAATGTAACTTAAATAATAAATCATCTAAAATTATATGATATTGAGAATGCTATAAATAATGTAAAATGTGGTCATGTGCAATATGTGTGGGGTGGGATGAGTACTGGTGGTGGTGTTGCCTATGACCTGAGAAGTCTTTTCAGCAGATAGTGCTAAAATCGAGTTAGTCTACCATACCAAACTATTAGGAGTGGTCATAGATGATCATTTTAAATTTGATGTCCACATCCAAAGCAACAGCAAAAAAAAAAAAAAAAAAAAAAAAAATCAAAACTAGGCATACTATACAGAAACAAACATTTTCTAAGCACACTCACAAAAATTAGTGAAAACCTACCTTCAGTCCTTCCTACTCTATGGAGCACCAATTCTAACCAATAGTGCCTGTTTTCAGGCTCAGGGAGAAAAACAAACTTGAAAGCTGCTACAATAAAATTGCCAAGTTTGCTACTAATTCATCCTCCTTTACTCACCACTGTAAAGCTCTGCATACCCTTAGCAGGCTGGAACTATCCCTCCACCTCTGCTACATTCAGCTTATAATAATACATAAAATCATACACAAACCATTAGCCTGCCCAGCTCCTACCCCTTTAATCAACATGTGTTTTCCAAAGAGAACTCTTAGATCAGAAGACAACCAACGTCTCACCATAAATAAACTGAATAAAGCCCCTGGACAAAGCCTATACTCATACTTAGTAGCAAAAAATGGAACTCCTTATCTCCAACCACCAGAGCTATTTCTAACCTACCCACTTTTAAATGCTCCCTAAAAGAATACCTTACAAAATCTTGGACCTGCTCCTGTGCCAGTCCTGGCTGAATTGTTTCACTGTACTTCACTCACCCCCTCAAACTGGATCCACTTCATTATCCCCTGCAGCCTCCTACTCCACTCTTTTTTCCCCACTACCTGACCTTATTTAATTCATCTCTGCAAACCGTTCCTCTACAACTTTCTCTTTCCTCCCTACTCACCTAAGCCACCTGAAGACACCCTATCCTGCACTCTTCTTATGATCACCTTCTCTTCGTCCTTCTTCCTTGTATAACCATAATATGAACACGTCTCATACTAAGACATCACTCAGTTTCACCTCACTGTCTCTAATCATGTAATCGCTGATATCTCTTTAAATAGCTTATTAGAATTGTCTCAGGTCTCATTTACCACATACTGCTCTATGTAACAAATGATATGACTAGTGAATTTTTTTCCTCACATATTCTCTTCAACTCATGTTATTGTTTTTCATTGCACTCTACTATGAAACACATGTTCTATGTTCTTATTACAACATTTTTTCATTCATGTTTTGCAGTGGAACATGATATTTAATGATTTAAAATATTTGTACTTTCTGTTTTGTAATGTGACATGATACTTTGTGATTGAAAATATCTGCACTTGATTTTTGAAATATTGCGATTATGGAGCTTTTCTCCCTGGCCCGAAAATGGGCACTTTTTGGCCAAGTTGTACTTTCTAAGTAAACAAATGTCAAATAAATAAATAATACATAAATACAGTGTCTACATTTCTTCCCTTAACAGTCCCACTACCTCAGCCTATACCTTCTATCGATTCCATGCAAGGCAAACATTTATTGATATACCATCAGATGCTAATAAAGTGTCAACACAGGACACTTCTTTTATTGAGGCATATAAAAAAAGGCTTTCTTTCTCAAGAGGTTCTGCTTTATTCCAATTTCTAGCAATTACTTTTTTCTGCTAGTAGCAAAAATTGTAAGCAGTAGTGTTCATGCTTTAACACATTCCATATTCTGGAATACACATTAAGAAAAAATGTATTCTCTCTGGCCAGGACATTCCAGCAATTTTGTCTTTTTTTCCCCTAACACTGAAGCCTCCTAGAAAATGTATAGTCATGTGCCTTGAGCTTCATTTTTACATCTCTAATATTGTTCCAGTGCATTTTGAAACATATGCTGTTAATGTAGTCAGAGTGAAAAATATGTGTGAGAAGACATTTCTAATCAAATATTTTACATTTTCATGAGTGTGTGGCATATCATTGTAGGAAATTAATCATTTGCCATTGTTTAGGGGATCATTCACATTCCTGTAAACCTACCCCATTCCTCTTCAAACTGCAGATTAATCAACTCTCTAATGAAGCTCAGCATCTTATGTATCCTATCGGCCAGCCTTTTAGGATCAACAGTTTGGTTCCTGAACTTCAATCATTAACTTTGCCAACCTGCCATTTTCTCAGAATTTTGTAATTCTGCCATTAACTGAATATAAATCTATTTTAATCCCTGAAATTAAATATCCTAAGTCTCTTAAAAATGTCGTTGTTGGAACCTAGACAGGGTTATACATGTGAATGCTTCAATTAACTGACTCCAACAATGTGTGTGGGAGTACCTTTCTAACAAAGCCATACAATGGGCTGACGTGATGGAATATCATTGTTATTGTAATAGGGAAACAGAAGAAACCTCCATGCTTCAACTTTTATATCCGCCATGTAGCAGTTATGGACCTCAGCTATATATCTGAACATCCTTGTTAGAACACCTTCATTCTTAGACTATTACACAATCCTAGGCTTTCTGGCTTCATAAGCCATACTTGTTCAGGCAACTTATTTTTGTCACAGAGGTGTATCTCCTGCACACTGCTATCTATCTATCTCTCTCTCTATCTATCTATATATATATATATATATATATATGTATATATATATATATATATATATATAGAGAGAGAGAGAGAGTTTGCACTGAACTGTTTGCCAGTAGTTACAGAGATTAGCCAAACCCATCTGTTCTACCACCTTTAGTAATATATATTTCTCCCTGGAAATTCTTGGTCTCTCTCCCCCCATATAAAGGAGGACATTGAGTTCAGAAAGCTTCTTCCAAGGCAAAGTGAGATGTCAGCATCATCACTGCCATCGACTCCCTTTTTTTCATTCTTCTACATGGGTTTGGCATAGTGGCAACTGTCTCCATCTCCTTCTCTCTCTCTCTCTCTTTTCAGTGCGACTCTCCTACCTTCTTCAATGCTCATGCCTGACTGTTGCAGATCTTCTCTCACACAGTCCATCCATCTCTTTGCCAGATGCCCTCGTTTCCTATTGCCTTCTTCTTGTCTTCTTCACCAGATTGTCTTCTGCTTTTATGCAGATGCGCTCTAACCATTTTTTTTCCTTTCTAGAATTGGAGCTACTTGGACTTCTGCTGTGATGTCATTATTTCATTGTCTGTCCCGCAGTGTGCATTCCACCACCCATCTCAGGCACATTATCTCCATCACCTCTAGGTTCCTCAACTGCTCTGCCTTTACTGTCCAGGTTTATGTATCATATGGTAGAGATAAAGTAAAACAAGAAGCGGGAATCCAAACAAACACCACTGGACTTTAATAAAATAAAGTCAAATAAAATAAATGCACAATACGATGAAGCACTTTCCGTCTAGTCTGTGACTAGACTTACTCAGATAACAGCTTGCATCACAGGTTCCACTTAAATACTTTTTCCTCACCCCATTCTGATTAATGAAATTAGTTAATTGGTTATTAGAATTCAATAACTAATCAGCTGGTAAGTAAAGATACAATACCTCAACCCAATAAAAATACATGAAAGAATGCAACAAGGTAAGTGCATAGTAAATGCAGTACATGTATAATACATAAATACAGAGATAAAATGTAAATAAATGCAGGAATAAAAATAAAGATAAACACAGGAATGCAAATCCCGTAATATTCAGGAATAAAAATCCCATAATATTCAGGAATAAAAATCCCATAATATTGCCCTCCTTAAGACATTCCTATGCTAGTCAACTAAGCTAACTTGGTTAAAGTGTAAAATGAAATAAAACAGATCCTAGATGTCCTAGATAAAAAATGTAAAATATACAAAATAATCTGATTAATCATAATGCCACTGTGTGCTAGTAATAGAAGCAGTACCAAAGCCAAGGATTATATACTAGACCCTTAGTAAGTTTTTAACAAGCTACTTATAAATAGGGTCCTACACCAAATTGTACTTAATATTAGTATTGAAAGTAGTCGCACCTAGGAAGTCTGTATCCTAAACTTTAACTAGTGTTCATCTAGTCAAATTTCTAAGTTTTAATAGACACTGGATGGAACACTTTTCATTAAGGCCTGGAAAGTGGCACACATCTAAATGAATTTGCCACATTAATTCTAGTCTCTCCAGGAATAAGGATCTCAGTCCGCCTCTAGGGTCTTTAGCAATGTAAGCAATGACCCTAAATTTAAATGTGTGGGTTGGGTTCAACTTTATGCGGTTATCTAATGCATTTTCAGTTTTCCCTTTCCTGATGTAATATAGATGCTCATAAACCTGCTCTCTCAATTTACGGTCCATCTTCCCAACGTAGAAAGCGGTGCAAAGTTGGCATTAAGCTAGATAAACCACAAAAGTGGAGTTGCAATTACACCTCCCAGATATTGTGGTATACCATTTATCCCGGATGTTAAAGTTGTAACCTACATCCATGAATTTACAATAATTACATGATTCACACCTTGTCGTCCCAGAATATCTAACTGACCTCATATTTAAATCCTCCAAAAAGTTCTTCAAATTACTCCCTCTCCTAAAAGTAAAGGAGGGTTTGGGGCCTAACTTTGTCCGTAAGTTTTGGTCATTGTTGAATATGTTCCAATTTTTCTTCATTATAGCCTGAATGTCTGCTCTCCATACTGAAGGTTAGTATGAAACTTATCGGGAACATGGTCGATGCTTGATGTATACTGTTATTCGAATTGATACTTGCCTCTAGTGCAGTACCAAGCAAAGGAATATATGTCCCATTGGCCCTTTTGTTATGGATCTGAGTAGTGATCTCAAAAACAAGTTTTATTTTGCATTCATTTGTTCGTTGTGCCTTTTGCTGTATGGTAGAGGTAGTCGACCTCTGTTTTGTACACTGTTCTTTTCATCTTCTCGGGCATTCTTCTATCATACGCTATCCCTGATACTCTCTACTAGTCTGCTGCAGTCAAAATCTTTGACCTCCTCATTCAGACTTCCCTTCTCATCAACCTCACTTCCCAGATACTTGAAGCTGTAAACCTGTTTAACTATTTTCCTTTCCATTGCAATTCTCAGCATATTCTGATTTCCTCCATTTGCTGCCATTACAACGGTGTTATCTGTACTCAGTTTCATCCTATGTGCTTTCAGTTTTGCTGGAGTTCTTGCTCAGAGTCGGCCTCTAATGCCACATCATCTGCATACAGTAACTTTGTTGATCTGTCTCCTCTGACCTGTTTGCTAATGTAGCCCATCACCAGTATGAATGGCAGTGGGCTCAGAGCTGAAGCCTTATTCACACCCACTCCCACTAGGAACCCCTCTGTGAGATCAAACACTGTTTGTATCTCTGTCATTTGGTCCTTGTAGATAGCCTGCACTAAGTCTACCATTTCTGGGACTTTGAATCACCACAGGAATGCACGAATCAGCTTTCTCTGGATGTTGTCATATCATATGTTTTTTCCAAGTCTAGGAATGCCCAGTTGGGCTCTATCCTCATTTATAGCTTCTTCTCAACTGTCTGTCTCACTACAAGCATCGAATCAGTTGTGCACATCCTTATCTGAATGCAAACTGCTCATCTCCCATCTCACTTTCTACTCCTCTATGTATTTGTTTAACAATCATCATCTCCAGAGCTTTCATGCAATGTAACAGAAGTCTGATACCTCTATATGTTTATTCTCCAGTCATCTTGGATATGCCTTTCTCTCCATACCCCCAAGAGCCATCTCTCCCCCATCTCACTCACCTTCTTTATCATATCTGCCATGATCTCATCTGAGCCTCTCGCTTTCCTTGACTTCATTTTCCTTTGTGCTGTTCTTACTTCTTGTACTGTGGGTTCCTCCTCTTCTCTCATTGTAGGCTGTGTTTGATGCAGTACAGCTTCTTTGGGGTTTTCTTCATTCTGAGCTGCTGGAAGTACTCCTTCCATCTAACTTTGATGTCCTGTGGACTGGTGTGCAGGTTTATCTTTCTGGCTTTGCCTTGCAACCTGATATAGTTTCTTTGTGCCATCTACTGAGTCACTTTCCAGAAGCCATTAGAGTGCCTCTGATGCTTTGTTCTTTGCTACTGCTACTCCTGTCTTAGCCCCTTTGTTAGCCAACCAATATTCTTTTCTAGCCTGGTCTCTGTGGACCTAAGAGTTTTCTCTGACTGTTGCTTGCAGCTGGTTGTGACAGCCAGTGTTTTATACTATAGGCTGACTGCTTCACTGAGGATGGCATTTCAATCACTGATTCTACCCCGCTGATTAATAGGAGGAAGTCTATCTGAGTCGCATGTGGGCCACTCTTTTATATGATCTCACGACAGTCTCTGTTGCTGAACCATGTATTTGTCATCATCAAGCCATTTTCCAAACAGACATATAGAATCACTTCTTCTTTATTCCCATTGCCTAGCCATAAAAAATCAGTCTTCTACTCCAAGTGAAATTCTTGTAATTTTCATTTGTTAGTGAAATCTTTACTATGCTTTCTCTCTCTCTATCTGTCTCTCTCTCACACACACATCTTTCCATAGGATAACCTTACTGTTTTCTCCATAGAAGAAACTAATTGGATGCCAGGATATTTAACTAATTTACTGTTATGCAAATAGAAGCCTTTGGGCCAGCTACCTCACCTAAAGAAATTCCAGTCCCCCCACATCACATGCTCCAGAGATCACAACCTCATTATCACGATTAACAGAACATGCTGGAGGGGCAGGTTCATTTCCCAAAGACAGCCCGTACTCTGGAATAAGCTTCCCATTCATGTCAAGCACAGCACCTCACTGGCCCTCTTCAAGAGAAATCTTGAGGAGTGGATGGGTAACAGAAAGTTCACTCCAGGGATTATTCCATTTGCCCTACTGGATATGGGTACTGTGAATTAACATCAGGTGGCACGGTGCTTGGGCAATTTTATTTTTGGGCTAGGCTTGTAAAAGCTCCAGTGCCATTAGCCTAGTACACACCTATGAACCTATGTTTATTTTGCACCCTAATAATTGACTATGTTTTCCCAAATGTTTAAAAACTATAAATGCTTTTTTCTGGGTCTCAGAAATACACAAATAATTACTCATACAATGCTAATTTCACTTGCAATCTACATTTTTCAAAGCCTTCCAAGTTTGACCTTCTAAGTACCACTGCCAATGACTTTAAATAGAAAACAGACAAGGTGGGAGAGGGGGTGCAAACAATCTTGATACATGCTTCTGTACAAGTTCAAGGGAACAGATAGCATTTGTTTCCATATGTGCATGCCCTGCTTGCTATATATTTTACAGAGGTATTCTGATTCTTTGTGAGAATCTGAATAACTTTAGTAATAAAAGCAACTAATCCCAGCTCACCCTGCATTCAAAGTAACCATCAACACAGGGCTTTCTTACATCTCAACTCTTTAAATCAGTAGCAATTTTTTCAAGTTTTTAGCTTCTGGTATTAGGTCCTGCATTTGACCAGGTTTCTGCTTGTTAGTACTGAGCTGAACTGAGGTGGGCTACCAGCGACAACTCTGAGCTAAGATACCAGACAACTAGAGGTTTCAGAGCTTCCAAAAAACATGAATTGCCTGTTTTTTTTTTTTACTTATTTATGCTATTTACTGTACTTTTTATTGCTTGCTGCCTACTTTTATACTGCATTTATTTACTGTATACTAAACTACACTGTTGTACTGCAATTGTCTGTTTTATTGTGCTGTAAAATCAAATTTTATTGCTGTTTTCACTGTTCACATAGCTTTTTGTTAGTTTTACTGTTTGTTAAGTATTTACTGGTATTTTTCACTGTTTCTAAGCTAACTGTTCTGCTCGTTCTGGCTTTCCCACCAGTGTTTAAATAACTGATCTGTTAACTGTTTAAAACATTCTTTAGAACCTCCTTGCTGATTTTCTGGCGCTTTAAATGTTTTTTAGTGTCTCACTGCTATTTTTCCTGCTGTTTTAAACATTCTCTAGTGTTTCCCACTGAAACTGGGGTAGTTAGTAGTTGTAGGAAGGTCTAGATACAGGCTTGCTGCTTTTGGAACTGTTTGTAGGGGTTTGTTTGCTCTGGGTACGTTTTCCAGGCCATCTTGAATTGGAAGGGCCTATCTGCACTTTTTTGGTAGAATTGTGGTGACTGGGTCCTGCCTGGTAAAGAGAGGCTCATCTAGGCCTTGGAATAAGCTCTGTCATTGGTCCTTTTGAATCTTTTTAAAGTTTTTTTTTCAAGTTTTTAGCTTCTGGTATTTAGACCCTGCATTTGAGCAGGTTTCTGCTTGTGGCACGTCACACAGCACAGTCCACTGCCCCGCAGTTGTGCGCCAAAGCTGGGCAGTTAAATTTAACAAATTTTCCCTAAAACCCAGGCAGAAATCTCCATCCACTGAGCTTCTCTGTGATTGACTCTGAATAGTCAACCTAGTGACAACAGTCTTCAACCTAGCATTATTGACAGTTGGACTACCCTTGTTTCTCCTGCCAAGTTTGTTGAATTGGGTCTCTTGAGGCAGTGTAGCAATTGCCTTATGTACACAGACAATCCTCTACTAATAACACACTCTAGTGCAGAGTGTGAGAGATGCATCTACACCAAGAATCTAGAATCCATGCTCTCTCTTACTCAGTACAGTACCACAGAGAAGCTTGTTAAGTCACCCACCACTACATACTCACATAGTACCACTACTCATACACATACCACTACTCATACACATAGTACACATCAAACATGTAAATCCACATACATAGAGGTTCTCTTGAAAAACTTACTGAAACACCAGAGACCTCCAAAACACAAGACTGCTACAACTAATACAGTCCCCACAGCACCCATGACACATAGCAACATCAATGTCTCACTCAAAAAACAAATTTTCTTGTCATTGGATACTCAATAGCGAGACAGATGGATGTTCCACTCACCAGGTTGGACAAGGAAAAAGTCACAGTCATCTGCCTATCTGGTGTCAGGATTCATCAGATCATACATGCACTCAGGTCTCTCAGCAACAAGTACCATTATGACTTTGTCATAGTTCATGTTGGTGTGAATGACCTGAGATGTACCTCACTGGACTATATGAAGAGAGCCATGGTTGAGCTCTCTAAGTATATGTCAAAGGCAGGTATGTCCCTTGCTTTGAGCAGCATACTACCCTCACCTTGAATGATGCCACAGTATAAACAAAAAAATATTGATTTCAATAATTGTCTCAGTTTTTGATGTCATTCAAAGGAGATCTAGTTCCTGTCAGCCTGGGAAGACATGGTCGATAAACCTCGTTGCTTTGCCAGAGACGGTTTGCATGTGGCACCTCTAGACTTTCGGCTGCTGGCAAAGGCACTTGCCTCTCCCGTAGTGCCTCTTTAGGCAAGGTCTCAAAAACAATATTACCAACGTGAAATTAACCAATCAGAACAAAATAAGGGTCATGCTGCTAAATGCTAAGATCTTAAACCAAAAACTGCTCTCCCTGGAAGCACTTGTATCACTAGAAGATATAGATGTCTGTGCAGTCACAGAAACCTGCTTCAAGGCCTCAGAAAGTACCCCAGCCTTGCAAGGCTATGATGTCTTCCACACCTTAAAACTGCAAAACGAATGTGTGAAAACCAAAGGAGGCGGTGTTTCAATCTATATTAGAGAAAAATTCACCTCCTGTCTAGTTAGACTGGACAACTCCATGGAGTTACTCTAGATCCAGGTTATGGTGGGTAAGACCCCCATTCAAGTTATAGCCAGTTATAGATCCCCCTCCATGGGTCATGATGCCCTTAAAGCCTACTTAACCAAACTTGAGACAATCCAAAATCTAGAACACACTGGTTATGGAGGGTTTCAATTATCCCACCATCAACTGGGAAACCTACACTAGCCCTAGCTCCCTAGCACAAAAGTTTCTTGATTTTGTTAATTCAAATGCCCTGGAACACATTGTCCATACCTCATCAAGGGGAACAAGCATTCTGGATGTGGTCCTCACCAACAGGCCAGACAGATGCACTGCAGCAACTTTTGGACCCTTATTAGTTAAAACTGACCACAAATCAGTCACCTTCAAGCTGGTACTAACACCAGAACTCACAAAGGGTAAAATCAGACTGAAAAACTTCACCAAAGCAAACTATACCATCCTAAGTGAAGGTATGAATGCATTCCAAGCCCCACCCAATGCTGGAAGTGGTAACTACATCAAAGCTTACACTAAAGCCCTGTACAATCACTTGCATAAGTGTATAAACTCAGCCATGCCAGAAAGATTCAAAGCCAGAGCCCCAAGTAAAAACAAGTTGCCATGTTGGACATCCAGCATCAACAAACATAGCTACAATAAATTCAAGAAGTTGCTGTCCAAGAAAACAAAGGCAAGGCCTCAACAAAGGAAAAGCAACCTCCTCAGCTTCTACAGGCAAATAAGACAACTTGTCAAATCCTCCAAGGGCTCCTTTGAGAGATTCTTAGCAAGTACAGCCAAATATAACTACAAGGCCGTGTATAGCTATGTACCTAAACTAAAGAGTAGGACCTAAGCATGTGGAGAACTAGTGGCCAATGATACCACACACACTGACCGCACACAGATAGTAAACCTGATAGCAGATAGGTTTGGCAAAAATTTCACTCCCTTATCCCCTCATAACTTACAACAAACATTCCTCCAACCCCCTCCCCACCTTACATGACTGAAGAGCAGGCCCTCAAAGCCTTGTCCAAGGCAAAAAAACACAGCCTCTATGGGACCAGATGACATCCCAGGTTGACTTCTAAACAGGCTAAAACATAATCTAGCATCACCATTAAGTACCCTTTTCAGTCATAGCCTAACTACAGGCTTTTTTCCTGCAGAATGGAGAACGGCAACAATTATTCCCCCTCTACAAAGGTGGCCTAGCAACAGACCCAGGGAATTACAGACCCATAAGCCTGACCAGCCTCATCTGTAAGACCATGGACTGTATCATTATGAACCTCATAAATAAAACATAGATGACCTCCAAACCCTGGATCCTACCCAATTCAGCTTCGTGAAAGGCAGATCCTGCCTGTTAAATCTGGTGTATTTCTTTGAAAATGTGATGAAGGCTATTGACAAGGGCAAATCTGTGCACACAACATACCTCAACCTGGCAAAGGCTTTTGACACAATCCCACATTCAGGCATTAACAATAAACTTAGAAAATTATGGGTTGCAATCTGTCTCACAAACCAGACACGCACTATCAAAGTGGGTGACTCCACATAAACCAGCAGACCTGTTACCAGTGGAGTGCCACAGGGGTCAGTGCTGGACATCCTACTGTTTGGTATATACTTCTCAGATGTTTAGGTCAAAACTAAGAGGTTGTGGCTGACCAAGTTGGCAGATGACTGCAAACTAGGTGCAATCACTGAATCCCCAAATTATGTCAGTATACTCCAGGAGGTTCTCATGCAGACTAACAACTAGTGTATTAGTCAAAGTCTCAGAATGAATGCAAAGAAATCCATCATCATTCCCTTTGGCACAAACAATATCTCCTCACACTATTGAATCAGCAACAATACCCTAAGTACCCATGAAGTGGTAAGGGACCTGGGATCAAAAGTTGACTGTGACTTTAACTTTGACCACCATGTGTCTACTGTAGTAAGAAAATCTTTCTATGTAGCACACTTGATTAGTAAGGGAATCACCTCGAGAGCAAAAGAAGTTATGACCCCCATATACTCGGCACTTATCCGGCACATAATTGAGTATAATGCCGTATTTGGCACATACCATGCTAAGCATCTGCAGCAATTAGAGAGACCTCAGAGGTTTCTAAAAGCGAACATCAAGGGGGTCCAGCATGTGCCTTACACAGACTGACTAAAGTCCCTGTCACTGTACTTTATATCGTATAGACTTCTTAGGGGAGACTTATGCCTGGCCTACAGAGCAATCCAAGACCCAAACTTAATGAACTTACTGCATATCTGCAATTCAAATGGGAATAAGGCTACTCATTCCAGGGACCTACATTTGGCCTGTGACTTAAATAGGACATGCTAGAAGGACAGATATATCTCCCAGTGACTACTGCTTCTTTGGAACAGGCTACCAATTCATGTGAAACAGAGCAACTCTATGACAGTGTTCAAGAGGAACCTGGATGAGTGGATGGAGCACCATAAATTCTTACAGGGGATAGAGCCCCCAACCCTCTTGGACATGGGCTGTCATCACTAAATGCAATCTTGTGTATTGACAACAATTTCTATGGTATTGCATTGGGGATGCGATGGCTAGGCTTAAAATGACCTCTGGGTTGATAGCCTAGTATTCTCCTATTATCCTATGAGCCCATGAATGATTAAATTGTGTTATTAAAGATCTGCATGCCAAAAATAAACTTGCACTAGTCTGTACAGACCAAAGTGGGAAGAGTCTATGACAGCATGGATGTCAAAAGAGATATTACAATTTTATAATCCTGTTTTAAAAAAAAATGAGTCTAAATCAGCATGGATATAAAGGTGTTTTCCTTTCCCTTGGCGTCATCGATACTACAGCATCTCCCCAGAAGAGAATACCATATAAGTCGGCAACATTTTCACTCATTAACTTAAGTACTATTCTCTTTCTCCCTTTCAGTAGCAGCTCCAAAGTAATTCCATCTGGACCTGCGGACTTAGCTCTTATGGCATGACTCATTACTTTAATTCTTCTAAATCCACTGGTGGCAGTTAAGATTTTGCCTGATTAAGAGACAACCTTTGAAACTCCCAGTCATGTATAAATTC
This sequence comes from Protopterus annectens, assembly GCF_019279795.1. Taxonomy (NCBI): domain Eukaryota; kingdom Metazoa; phylum Chordata; order Ceratodontiformes; family Protopteridae; genus Protopterus; species Protopterus annectens. The sequence continues at coordinate 545,233,743 of NC_056744.1, forward strand.
TTCTGAATTTTTCAGTATCTGACTACATGTCCTCTCCTTGGTATAGGTTCCCAGATTAATTGTGAAATACTCTCAGACTAGGGTCTGGATCAATTATTATCTTACCCATCCTCGGTTCTTAAATTTGAAAAATCATATGATCGAATTTAAGATGACCAATATGGCTACCAACTTCTGGGCTTTAGCAGAGCTTCCCAACTATATATTTTGCAATGACTTTTTCATGGTCAACCTCCTTCTCCAGTAAATGAATTATTGTGCATCTGTCCCTTGTCTGTCTTCAATTCTAGGCCTTTAATACCGCTTGCTTTTCGTATTTTTGTTTTTGCATTTGCATCTGCCTGATCCATTTTTGTCATTCTCAGCTAGCAAAATGAACTTCTGTCTTTTTTGTGTATTTGGTACTGTAAAATCCCCTTGAAAGCAGCCAGATGCAACCTTCCAGCTTCTCTAAAAATTTAATTTTGCTGCCTTCCAGTCTTGATCTGGTCTTTCTTGTAAATACTTCTGAAAAAACAAGAAGCTGCAAAAGGTATTACCATAGTTTCAGTACTTTTGTTTTCACCTATTATTGCTACTATCACAGTCATTGTATGATCTGAAAATAATAATAGAAATGTGTTTATAGGTCACAAAATGAGAGCATCATCTTTTGTTTTGTACACCATGTCTATCCTTAAGTATCTCAAACATATCTTGGACTAATATGCAAATTGATGTTCTCCATGTCTCTTATTAGTTGCCACTTCCTGTACATGAACAATTACAGTAAGCCTAGACAAGTGTCTTTGATTTTCACTATCCTAAGGGCTCTTGGAATGAGATGATTTTATGATGAAATCTCATGCTAGCAATAGTGCACACACCTGAAATCCAGCCAACTTTGGTAATATCTCCCTCAAAAGAGCATGTAAGGATTCTTAGGAATTATATATTCCACCTATTGTGCTCTGCCTCCAGTCATTCTTAACAGCCACAGACCTATCACATACATTTAGCAGACTCTATTTACTTGAAATCTCACCCACAAAGCTATTAAGATTGCCATTCTAATGTTTATGGATCTCTCCAATGAAGTTAAATAAACACTCTGAAAGATAAACATTGTTCAAGTTAGATATATGTATCTCTTCCAGCAATTAGGATATTGCTTCTTGATATATATATATAGATATATATATCTATATATATCTATATATATATATATATATATATATATATATATATATATATATATATATACGCGCACACATATGTGTATATATATATATATATATATATATATATATATATATATATATATATATAGGTAGCATGCCATTTACTCATCTTACACTTGAACCCAATCATAAAACTGGAGTACTTCTTCCCTAGTGACACTGATTTCTGTAGGTCCTAGTTTAAGAAATCCTTCATTCCTTCATATACCTCTGAAAAACATCCTTCTATCCTTCCTTAGTTTGCAGTCCCATGGACAGTTTTGCATCGGCATAACTATCTAATTTGCAAGTAAGTTTTCTTGAATAAACAAGCATATGCCCTTTTCCACTAGTAATGGTAATACTGGAGGTGATTATATTAAGTAGCAGTGGGTGTAGGGGGCACCTCCACACATAAAAGTAATTTCTACAAATATTAATTCAAAATTTTCTGATTATAACTTCTTTTATTTGTGATTAAAGTTTTCTGTTTCTTGTAAAATCCACCAAAAATTGCTTGTATTTCCAAATTTAACCTCCACCCAGGACAAGCCCTCTGAGTACTATTCTTGGTAAGGGGTGTGCCATCCCTTCCCCTATTAAGCATTACAGTTCCAAGGTCACACAGTGTCTGAGTAGAGGGAACATTTCTAATTTTTCAGCAGGAGTATTTTGACTTCTGAAAAATCAGCAATCAAGTGCCTACTTTTAGTATTCGCAATGCTTCGTGGCTGTTCTAAGTATGAGCCCTGTCTGGATTAAATACATTGCAGTCCTTACAATAATATAAGAAATAATTTGATGTGTGGTTGTACATAATCTGTTGGTTACATGTTATTGCACATGTTCATAACTGACTTGACTTTTTAGGCAAGCTTGAGAGGTCAGCATTTATTTATTTATATTTGTTTACCTGGGTAACTGATCTCAATGAACCATTTGCAGGCACAGCTTAGGTGAACAACACCACATAAGAAATGAACAAAACATTTTTACAGATAAAAGGATATCTTAAAAAATAAATGTAAATACATATTTAGAGATACAAGAATATACTACAACATTTAGTTCAAGAAGCAGTTAACAATGTCACAATATGGATGAAAAAATGGAATTATGCATAGCAAAGATTTATGGATAACATGTAGCCATAGTGGTGGGAATGGCTTATTCTACAGGGATAGCAGCATATCGTTATATAGAGAGGTATGAAGACATTAGAAGAGGCAAGTGAGAATAGTGAGAATGGTTGCAAGAAGGGACATCATGGGGAGAAGACAGAGAAAAGGTGTGTGAGGTATGCAGAGGGAAGAGGAGTATAAAGGAGAAGAAGTGTGAGAGAGATGCAAAGAGAAGATGGAAGTAGGATGAATGACAGGCAGTAAGTAAAGGGGATGACAAGATGAGATAATGAAGGATGAAACAGGGAGAAATGGATGAGTGAATCAGCTTCAGATTAATGTAATGTGACCTGAGTGACCTGAAAGAGTGCAGTTGCACTTTGCTTGGGTGACATGGTGCTCCTTGAGCTGTTGTCTCAAGTCAGAGTATTTTTGAATGTCTCAGATTAAGAGAAGAATGGAGTCCAATAGTTTAGGTGCTAAAATGGAAAATGCATGTGTTAAAGGAAAAATATACTTTAAAAATGATCAAAACACAGTAGGTTCAGGTTAAGGCACTTTAATCTTGCAGCAAGGAGACAAAAACGTGCTAATACAGAGTTTGTCTAACCAGAAACAGGAAACACATTCATTTTTATAGGTTATCAAATTAATCCTGTCCTACCATGCTGATGTAACAGATTGCCACCTTTTCATCATCATCTGCTGACCATCTTTCCCATGAATTTCTGCTGATTTAAACAATTTTTATGTGAAACTTCCTGAGGAAAACAACATGGCCTTGGTTACTTTCAGTTAGATACTTGTTATGTTACATTCAAGATACTATGGCTAAATCAAGCACAATGCTAGCAGTTCATTTCTCTAATAATCCTTTGTCTACCTTATCTCTAAACTACTGCAGCTGCAGAGGTTCCCATCCTCTGAACAAGGCTGTTTGTCTAGAATCATTACATTTATAATATGGTGTATTGTTCATTCATATGCTTCTGACCTAGCAGATAAACACCTGCTTCTCAAGGACATTTCCACAAGGCATAAACAAGAATATTGCTGTGCTAGCAGTTACTAGGTCAGAGGGCAACTTGCAAGTTTCAGTAAGCATGCTGCAGTTTTAGAAAAGCATATTTTCAGTCTCATATGAAACTCAATTTGTATAAATCACAGTGCATGAAAAATAGAATGAAAAGCATATTAAAACACTTGATTATTAATTTGGCATTAAGCATACACACATTAATACATATTTTTCTAACATCTCCCTCCTGTTAATACTTTTTATTCTATTTTCAAAAAAGGATAAACAGCTTGCTTCTTTTCCTAACCTCTTCCATTCAGGATTTTCAGTTAAGAAAGTCATTCAGTTTAAACTTTTATGAAAGTGTCTCGCATTCTAGCAGCTCGTCAAATTCAGTACTTTGATACATAGTCTCAGATATGGATATATCTATGAATTCTTTAATTAATTTCTTCATGCAGGGGATTCCACAACAAATACAAACTCCTATTAGGACTAATCCTACCCCAATAGCAATCAATATGTTCATAAAGATGGAGCCCCACCCCCCGAAGGCATTCTGAAAAAACTCTGTCAGAGGGTTTGGGCCTGGTTTGGTCATGGCCGACACTTGCTGAATCACCTCGAGATGGTCGTTGATCTCATGCTGATGGTCAGGAATGAACGCACAGAACTCTTCTTTGATTAAAGCGCAAGTTCCGCCTCTCACCACTAGGGTGAAGTCAAGAGCCATTCGGTTTTGAAGCACTACAGTTCTCATGGCATTCAGTTCATCAGTTATCAGTTCAAGGGCAGAAAAAGTTGCATTACTCATTATTTCGAGAAGTTTGGATAGTTCCGCAACTCCCATATTGATTTGACTCTGCCATACATGGGTGATATACCTGCCCAGGATATAACAGCATCGCTCAAGTCCATGTGCACAAGTTTGGTTCCCACATTACGATGGTCTTTCCACCCCGCTTCGATTCATCCCACTGGATTCCCAGGTTTCTTAACAGTCTTTTTGGTTACGTCTCGAGTATTTTGAATACTCCCCTGAGGCAAAACTGCAGTGTGTCGGATGGCCGGAACCAGGTATCCCAAAAACAACTGCCAGACCAATTCTCAGGTAACCATTTATATGCCTTTTTGCCACATACAAAATAACAATCCTCTACCTTAGTCATTACTTTGTTATGAAATGACTGCCCTGCATGAAACATTTTCCTATCTATCACTGATAACTGTTTGAAAAGTACAGGATTGTGCTGTACCTGATCAAGAGTTTTATGCATAGATTTCAAAAATGAGTCATAATCTGAACTACAAGATCCACTCAAATAATTTGGTTTTCTATAACACTTATACTGTACTGTAACATTGCATTTACTCCATCCAACTTGGATGGAGTCATTTTTATAAAAACATACAATTCCTTTTTGTGTCACAGGCAAATACAGTGCTACCTTATCTTGTGCTTTAATAGTGACTGTGTCAAAAAACAGAGTTTCCCAGCTCTCATTGACCCCTAGGGGGATAGCAGTCATTAATAAACCCCCATATGCTGTTGGTATGGCCGTACAGACCCAGCAGTTCAAAACATTAAAAGTCTCTGCATACACACGTGTAATTGCCTGATAAGTGTTGAAGTTCGGATGCCAGTCTATGTTTGGTTCATTATGTCTAATCAGTTCAACTCTGTATCTGGCCATTTTGTTCTTGTTGTGCAACAGTAACAAAGTTTTTGACCAGTTCAAAGTTTGTAACCAGTTTACAGTATGTCAAATGAATCCAGGAAGCTCGTTCTGCAATCTTGACTGCAGTGGGTGTCGACAGTAGTACCTGGTATGGACCTTCCCACTTCGGAGAGCTCCAATTCTTCCGTTTCACAATCTTCACCCAGACCCAGGTGCCTGGGGCTACTGGTGCTTCCGATTTCGATTGCTCTTTATCTGAAACAGAATTTAACTGCAAAAGTTTGTTATTCAAAAATTGCCTCATATATCCTGCAAGTGAACTGTCAGCCTCTTGCTCTGTAGACATGAGAGGTTTCCACTGAGGTGTATAATATGCCCTCCCAAACAAAGTTTCAAAAGGAGTTAATCCCTTTACATTTGGAACAGTTTTCATACTCAACAGTGCTAAAGGCAAACAGTGCACCCAATTTTTCTGTGTCTCTTTTATCAACTTCCTAAGCTTATTCTTCAATACCCCATTGTGCCTCTCTGCTAGCCCTGCAGATTGAGGGTGGTACGCACAGTGGTTCTTTAACGATATCCCAAAATAACGACTGAGTTGTTGGATTGTTTGGTTTACGAAATGTGTCCCGTTATCACTATAAATCTTTTCCGGTATACCAAATCTAGGTATAATTTCTTTAACAAGGACCTTTGCAACAGTAGCTGCATCTGGATTTTTTGTTGGAAATGCTTCTACCCATTTGGAAAACATGTCTATAATAACAAGGCAATATTTCTTATTCTCACATTTATTCAATTCTATGAAATCCATACAGATAGTATGGAACGGATATGGTGGTGTAGGAAAATTCCCTCGTTTAGGCTTCAACGCCCCTTGTGCATGATGCTTGTTACAAACATGGCATGCTGCACAAAATTTTTTGTATAGTTTGTAAACCCATAGGTTGTAAACACTCGATTCACTAACTGTACCATCCCCCCTGTTGAGACATGGCTCTGCCCATGGCTCAACAATGCTGCGTATCTAAACAAATTAGATGGCAAAATTGGTTTCTTTTCCTTGGAGATGTACAGTCCCTTTTCGAGGATTGCTCCTCGTTTTATCCACTTTTGTTTCTCAATATTTGTAGTAAGTGTCTGCATTGTTTTTAACATTTCTAAATCTAAAATCTCTGAAGGTTGTAATTCCTCGCTCAAAAGAAAAGTTTCTGTGGCTGAGACTGCCTGCTTTGCAGCTGCATCAGCCCGTGCATTACCTTTTGAAATTCTATCCTGTTGTTTTGTATGAGCTATGCATTTGCAAATAGCTACTTTCTTAGGTAACTGAACTGAATCTAACAAGTCTAAAATAAGTTGCGCATAATTAATCGGTTTACCAGTAGATGTTATCATTCCTCTAATTTTCCACTGTTGTGCAAAAACATGTACAGTAGAAAAAGCATACTGACTGTCAGTATAAATGTTCACTGTCTTACCTTTTGCTAAGGTACATGCCCTTGTTAAGGCAATCAATTCTGCTGCTTGTGCAGATAAGTTGTGTGGTAAAGATTTTGCTTCTAAAATTGCAGTATCAGAAACGACTGCATACCCCACTAGGTTCTGTCCTGTAGGACCCCTCCTGCACGAGCCGTCCACATAGCATGTCACCTCGGCATCATTCAAGGGAACATCCGTAAGGTCTTGTCTTGGTAATGTCTTTTGTTCAATCTCCTGGAGGCAGCAGTGTGGTTTGCCATCTGCAGGGGTTGGAAGCAAAGTTGACGGATTCAAAGTTGTACATCGTTCAATTGTCATATGAGGTTGGCTCAACAGTATGGTCATACAGGAAAGATGCCTAGCTGGAGAAAGATATGCTACTTTTTCTTGCAGTAAAATAATTGTGACTGCACGAGGCACTCTCAATGTGAGAGGGTGGAATAACACTAGTGAGGCTGAAGCCTGCACTGCCATTGCAGCTGCAACTACTGCTTGTACACAGTGGGGCAGGGATCATGCCACTGGGTCTAACTGTGATGAATAGTAAGCTATGGGGTGTTGTTTGTCCCCATGTTGCTGTGTCAATACTGATGTCATATAACCTTGCTTACAATCTACAGTTTGAATAAACTGCTTGTTATAGTTTGGTAATCCTAAAACTAAGGATGATGCTATCAATTGTTTCAGCTTACAGAAAGCTGCTTCTGCTTCAGGTGTCCATTGTAATAAATCTTGTGCTGCCATCGGCTTCTTAAATATTAAGTCGGCCAGTGGAGCAGATTCCAAAGCATAGTTCGGTATCCAACTCCGACAAAAAATAGTAGTTCGCAGGAAGGACATCATTTCCTTCGTGGTAGTTGGTCTAGGTGCTTGTAAAATCGCTGTTTTTCTGTCTTCATCCAATATTCTACCTTCTTTGGATATTACATATCCCAAGTATTTAACTTGTTTTCTCCAAAGCTGTAACTTGTCTTTGTTTACTTTGTGATCTTGAGTAGCTAAAAATTGTAATAAAGTTATCGTGTCTTCTTTGCATTCTTGTTGGGTGGGGGCTGCCAGCAGAATGTTGCCTATACTAAGTAGAATCTGACTACCTTTCGGTGGGATAAATCCCGCCAGGTTGCTTGCCATTTCCCGTGCAAATATTGTTGGACTTTCACAATATCCCTGTGGTAATCTGGTATATATGTACCGCTTTCCCTGAAATGTAAATGCAAACCAATATTGACTGTCAGGGTGTATCGGTATCGAGAAAAATGCATTACTAATGTCTACCACTGAAAAATATTTCTGTTCTGGCTTTAAATCATTCAGTAAGGTGTGTGGATTTGGCACCATTGGTGCCCTGGGTATAACTGCATTATTTACAGCTTGTAAGTCTTGGACCATACGCCATTCCCCGTTTGCTTTCTTTACAGGAAATAAAGGTGTATTACATGGTGAATCAGGAGATTCTATTAAGACTCCTTCCTTAAGTAAGGCTGCTATGATAGGTTTGATTCCTACCTCTGCATCCTTTTTCAAGGGATACTGTCTTTTCTGGGCCCTAAAAGCTGACTTTGTCGTTATGGTAACTGGTCCTGCTGTTCGTATTAGTCCTACATCTGATTTCCCTGCTGACCAGAGAATGTCTGGTATGTCTTGCAAGGCTTTTTCCTCTTCTTCCAATAAGAGTAATACTCAGCTATTCTCACTGGCCTGTGAGTGCACAGCTGGGTGTGTCTGTGTGATCCAATTCAATTTTTGTTTCTGTACTCCCTGTTCAGAGAGCTCTAATTCTGTCTGCTTTTCCCACCTTGTGACTTTTTCACCTAAGTCTGCCCATTTTATAGTTTTGTTCTTAGTCATACTAACATGGGGCAGTCGATTAGATTTGTAAATAACTAAAAATTCCTGGGGCAATGAACAACTTGCTACACTGTTCCCTTCTGTATACCAGTACAAGTTTCGCAATACTAGCCTGTTTGCATGGTTCTGAAACAATTCTTGTTCATAATCTTTATCAGGTCCTGGTCTATTACAGTAATATAGAGTACAATGCAACAAATGCTGTTTGTCAATGTCAAGGGAGGGGAACTTGCTGATGGCTACGTTCATCAGTTCTCCGGTTACTGCCCCCGGACCAGTCGTATCCAAGTCCTGGCTGTACCAATAATACATTTCACCCTCCAGTCGCACTACAAAAGTGTCCATTTGTCACTGTGCTTCCATACCCTGCATGGTTGGAACTACGGCTATGCCAAATATCTGCATCAAATCTCTACCCAAAAGATTCACTGGGCATTTTGCAGAAACTACAATTTTACTTTTCTGAGTCATCCCTGAAACGGGGTCTATTATTGTTATGTCACGGGAGAGTGGCTCCCAATAAAGCTGTCCATTAGCTGCTTTCACTAGTATATAATCTGGTGATTCTGTATCTTCCGGTAGTTTGGAAGGGTGTATCAGGGTTCGTGAAGCCCCTGAGTCACACAAAAATTTAACTTCCCTCCCCTCCACCAGAAGCATCACTTCCGGTTTCGTGTCTGCTAAGTAAAGCTCTAAGCTCAAAAGAGCCAGGTCTAAAATTTCATTTTCTTCTAAGTCTGCGTATTCATATACATCCTCTACCCCTTGTGTCACATCCTGTTCTCCTGCTATCACATTTACACTTACCTTTCCCTGCTCACTCTCTTCTAATGATTCCTGACTATCATATAGTCATTCCTCATCCTCCTTATTTTCTGTAGTCGCCTTCTTGTTTAGCCTGCAATCCCTCGCTAAATGTCCTTTTTTCCCGCACTTAAAACACTCACCCTTTTTCTTTCTTTCCTCGAAATCTTCTGATCGTTTGTCAGATTGTTTATTTCCCTGGGTATTTTTCTTACCCTTTTTCCCAGTTTGTACTACAAATACTTCTGACCCATCTTCTGCTGAAAATACTTGAGTTTTCTTTTTCTTTTTACTATTAAAATGTCTTCCTGCATGTCTAGCATATTCAAGTAATGGCTGTAATCTACTTGTTTGATGATCTACCATATGCTTCGTAATAAAGCTACTAATGGGAGTTATACTACCCTTCAAGAATGCATTCTTTAACTGTTGTTCATATGAGGAATCATGTGTCTGATTTTCTGGTATCTGCATTCCACAGTGATTATTAAAACACTCCTAACAGTCTAGCATAATATCTATCAACTGTTTCACCTTCCTGTTGAATGCATTGATTAATGCAAGTCCAATCAGCCCTAAGCTTCCACTTTTCAGAGATTCGGTCTGTCAGACCTTTCACTCTGCCATCCAGTTCTGCATTAGTATGTGGGAGTGGTCTAAGTTGTGCGTCACAAGGATTCCAGTCGCCACTGATCATGTGCCAATCTGGACCCACAATTTGTCTAACTACTTTTTCTACTTCCTCTCCATTTAAATGGTAACTTAATATCATGCCCTGTAAGTCTTCTAAAAATTTTCTAAGTTCACTTTTGGGTGGGGAATACCTTCTGTGGCTTTCCGGATATCTTCTGGTGTCCACGGTCTATAAACTAAAAGTGTCGGATCATGTCCTGCCTGTCCTGCCTGAGGATTCGGTACTTCTATGAGTGGACATATCTCTTCTTCACTCATAGCTTGTGATGCTCTATTTAATTCATTTAATTCAATTTCCCCTCCTCAAGTCGCGTGTTCAAGACCTGGTCTCGATAGGATCCCTGACAAACGGTTGTGCTTTTGCAGTGACTGCTGGGTATAGCGGAGGTGGATCGGCTCATCCACTCGCTTCATATTCTGGTAACAGAAGTGGAGGGGGCGAAAGAGGGGGCCGTTGCTATTACTAAGTTATTGTCTTCTTTGTCTAAGAACATTGTCTTTGAATTTTTAATTCTTTGCTCCCTACGATTTGCTTCCTCAAGCCACCTGTGCACCTGAGGGACTCCTAATTGTCTCTGCTTTTTTAATTGACCTTTCGCGTCTATTTTTAACTGTTTTACAAGTTTCATAAGTGCAAGTTTATCTAAATTACCCTCGAATTTATACTTATCAACCCATTTGGTGTAATATTTAACATTATCTGCACGCTGTAATTGCATATACTTCGCGTCTTCAGTTAGGGGCGTGTCCCGGGAACTTTTTGTGCACTGATTTCCCATTGGTGTCTTAGCTAAGCTGTAAATTGTTACGTAACCCTTCTATCACGTGGTACCACAAATCTATACCTTTTCACAGTTTATCTAGAATAACTGTCTACCTATTCTGTTTCCCTGATCTATGACAAAGAACAGTAACCCCTATTTCTGTCTCTAATCTGCATACACAAATTTACCTGACAAAAGAACAGTTCTGTACCTAGTCCCTGATCTTAAAACAGAAATAAGGTAATTCCTCCTTACCAGACCCTCCGTGAGTTGATCCACCGGATCGTTGACTCGTCCTCCAATCCCAGATCAGAAACAGTGGCTGGCCTCTTTCGAACGACAATTCAGTCGGAGGTCTTTCAAAACAGAAAAGCCGATTTGGCCTCTTCTCCGTATGGATGCATGCCACCGGGCCCAATTCTGACCTAGGTCCAGAGCGAGAGATACGTTATACGGCTCGAAGGACCAATCTGTTAAAGGAAAAATATACTTTAAAAATGATCAAAACACAGTAGGTTCAGGTTAAGGCACTTTAATCTTGTAGCAAGGAGACAAAAACGTGCTAATACAGAGTTTGTCTAACCAGAAACAGGAAATGCATTCATTTTTATAGGTTATCAAATTAATCCTGTCCTACCATGCTGACGTAACAGATTGCCACCTTTTCATCATCATCTGCTGACCATCTTTCCCATGAATTTCTGCTGATTTAAACAATTTTTATGTGAAACTTCCTGAGGAAAACAACATGGCCTTGGTTACTTTCAGTTAGATACTTGTTATGTTACATTCAAGATACTACGGCTAAATCAAGCACAATGCTAGCAGTTCATTTCTCTAATAATCCTTTGTCTACCTTATCTCTAAACTACTGCAGCTGCAGAGGTTCCCATCCTCTGAACAAGGCTGTTTGTCTAGAATCATTACATTTATAATATGGTGTATTGTTCATTCGTATGCTTCTGACCTAGCAGATAAACACCTGCTTCTCAAGTACATTTCCACAAGGCATAAACAAGAATATTGCTGTGCTAGCAGTTACTAGGTCAGAGGGCAACTTGCAAGTTTCAGTAAGCATGCTGCAGTTTTAGAAAAGCATATTATTTTCAGTCTCATATGAAACTCAATTTGTATAAATCACAGTGCATGAAAAATAGAATGAAAAGCATATTAAAAACACTTGATTATTAATTTGGCATTAAGCATACACACATTAATACATATTTTTCTAACAGCATGGGACTGTACAATAGAGTTTACTTTTTGGAGTTAGTGGAGTGGGCTGAGACTGAGAGATACCACTGAGATAATATGTATGGGTTTTGTAGAAAAGTGAGAGGGGATGATGTCTCAGGTGAAAGGCTTTATGAATCAGTGATCATAGAAGGAAATTAACTCTGAAAGGTACTGGGAGCCATTTATCTTTGGCAAAAGTTAGGCAGTGGTATTTATTATTGGGGAACTTAGTAATGAACCGGCAGATTTTATTAGACATAGTTTGTATGGTGGTGCCATTTTTCTTTGAGGCTGGAACTATAATGGGATATCTATATTTGAGTTGAGATTCTTTTGCCTATGGCAGCTATGGATGGCTTGCACAGAGGCGGTGATAGCTTGTTTGCCCACAACAGTAGTGTGTTCATCTTTTTGTATAAGTTTTGAAAGTGTAGTTGAATCTTCAGAGACTGGTATAGCCAAATGCCAATGTATCTGAAGGATGTAGCAGTTTCTATGGCATTACTTAGCATGATTTAAAGCCACTTCACCAAGACAGAAGTAAAGTACAGTTGTGTAAAATCTTACCATAACAGTAGATGTCCTTCCCATCACTGCTGCATTATTCATTACAAATGGGATTCCCTGCCATGATGCCCACCATCCAGCCAGTTTACCAAAGTCTACCATTGATTTAAGGTATACTGAATATCACCTATACACTCCTTGCATAGCGTAGGGCATAAAGGTGACATTGAGGCATACCATCCTCAGAAATGATTGCCCCAGTAGGAACAGCAGTCGAAGGAAAACCAAGAAGTACATCCAGGAAGGAAAAAATAGTGGGGGAATGGAGGGAGGGAGTGAATACTGCAGCGGTGAAGGCAAGGATATCTACTGTTATGGTAAGATTTTACACAACTGTATTATGTCCTTACATTCACCGCTGCAGTATTCATTACAAATGGGAGAGTCCAAAAGCTCAAGAAGAAACTTGGGAGGAGGAAGCAGCAGCAGAACCATCTAAGAAGCCATGAAGAATGGCATCGGCAAAACAAGCCCTAGGTCTAGAGATACCATCCAACTGGTAATGTTTGGTAAAGGTATGCAGTCCATGTAGCAGCTTTGAGAATAGAATTAGTGTCTAAGCCTTTGAAAAAAGCACCAGAAGAAGTCACAGCTCTAGTGGAATGAGCCTTTACAGAAGAAGGAAGGCTCTCACCATGAAAAGTGTAACAAAAGGAAATAGCCTTTGAAATCCTAGTGGAAACAGTTTGCTTGGAAACAGCCAAACCTAAAGACCTAGGATGAAAGGAAACAAATAACTGGTCAGATTTTCTGATAGCTTTAGTTTTATCCAAGTAAAATCTGAACTGTGTATGCACATCTAAAGTATGCAGCACCCTCTCACTGTCAGATTCCAGACAGGGGGAAAACAGTAGGCAAATGACTGATTGACAACTCATTAACCACCTTGGGCATGAAAGAAGGGTTAGGATGCAAGGACACGCTGTCCTCATGAAATATCAAAAAAGGTGGACAAGCCATAAGGGCTTGCAATTCAGACACCTGTCTTGCAGAAGTTAGAGCTAACAAAAGGACAGTCTTCAAAGAGCAATGTTGCAAGGAAGCTGAAACAGAGGGCTCAAAAGGAACCTAAGTCAATTTGACCAGAATGAAATTAAGATCCCAGGGAGGAAGAACAGGTTTCCTGGGAGGTCTAATATTAAGAACACCTTTAAGAAATGACTTAGCTTCAAATCAGAAGCTAATGGGGGATTTAAAGGTAGACAAGCAGAAAGAGCTGATAAGTGGGCCTTAATAAAAAAATAGGCCAAACCAGCATTGAGAAACTCACACAAATAAGAGAGAACCAAAGGAACATCCACAGAAAGTGGGTCCAGGTCACAAGAAAGACAACACATAGAAAACCTCTTCCATTTAGACAAGTAGGATTTCCTACTAGTAGGTTTCATGGCCTCCTGTGGGACCTGCAGCACATCCTCAGAAAAAAAGGTGTCTATGAGGGATAAAAACCCTATCACCCACAGTGTCAGTTGAAGCGTGGACAGGTGGGGATGGATGAGGGACCTCTTGTCTTGTGTGAGGAGATCCATCCTGTGAGATAACTTGTGATGATTGCCCCTGGCTAGATGCAGAAATAGAGGGAACCAGTGCTGCTGTGGCCAAAAGGGGAGTTGCCAACAGGATTTTGGGAGCATCCTGTTGAATCTTGAACAGGACTGTCGGAATGAGAGGAACGGGACGGAATGCATAAAGAAACATCCCCTTCCAAGAAAATGACAAGGCATCTACTTTCCATACCAGAGGACTGACTCTGGCACAAAATAGAGGAAGTTGTCTGTTCAGAGGGGAGACAAAGAGATCTACTTGAGGAGTACCCCACTGGTGAACAGTGTTCAGAAATACATCCCTGTGAAGTATCCATTCATGGGATTGAGTGAAGGATCTGCTCAGATTGCCCGCCACCACATTCTGATCTGAAAGAATATAAACTGCTTGAAGAATCACTTGATATTGGATAGCCAGATCCCATACCAGAAGTGCCAGCTGGCAAAGATGGTAAGATCTTGTACCCCCTGTTTATTGCTATACCACATGACTGTGGTATTGTCTGTGAATACCTTGAGAGGCCCTGGACAGAGGAGAGGATAAAAGACCTGAAGACCCAGCATAAGAGCTCTCATCTGTTTGATGTTGATGTGCTCCTTCTGCTGATGAGGCAGCCATACTCCCTAAATTATCAGGTAGCCAAATGTTGTTCCCCATCCCACATCTGAAGTGTCTGTGAACATATCCTGAGAGAGAAAAGGAGGTTGAAAAGGGAGCCCTGGATTCAGAGACAACTGCTGAATCCACCACAGAAGTTCTTTCTTGAGACACGGGAAAAGAGGAACAGGAAAGTCTAGAGGATGTGCATGCTGAATCCACACTGACTTCAGAAACCACTGGAACTTACTCATATGGACTTTGGCCAGAGGGAGCATTGGAATGGCAGATGCCATGAACCCCATCACTCTCAGAAACTCCCTGGCTGTAATGGAGGCTAGGGGAAGAAGAGTTTGAAAGAAATTATAGTTAAGGCCTTTGGAAGAGGCAAGGATGCCAGCATTGGCACCATTTGAATCCTACACCCCAGAAAGACATGATCCTGAGAAGGAGTTAGGGAAGACTTTTTGAAGTTTATCAAGAACCCCAGGCTCTGAAGAAGAGAAATGGTAAAATGAAGATTTTGCAAAAGAACCTCTGGAGAAGATGCCTGAATCAGCACGTCATCCAAAATAAGGAAATATTTGGATCCCTTGAAGCCTGCAAAAGGCAATCACAGGTACAAAGCATTTGGTGAATACCCATTAGGGAAATAGAAAGGCCAAAGGGCAAAGCACGGAACTGAAAATACCAGGAAACAACAGATAAATGCAAACATCTCCTGAAAAGACGGTGGATCGGAATATGGAGATAAGCATCCCTCAGGTCCAGAGACACCAGAAAGGCCTGAGGGAGCAAGAGAGATAAAAGGGACTGAAGGGACAACATCTGAAAGGAAGACACCTTCAGAAAAGTGTTTAGATGGGACAGGTCTAGAATAAGTCAGCAAGTATCTTCTTGTCTGGTCACCAGAAACTTTCTTGAATAAAATCCTGTCCCCTTTTGGGACACATGCACCTTCTGAATAGTACCCTGAGACAAGCAGTCTTGAAGAACCCCTGGGAAAAAAAGGAAGTTATTCCTGAACAGGCTGAGGAATGCCCATAAAAGGAGGATGGGAAATCCAGATCATGAAGTACCCCTGCCGAATGATTGACAGAACCCAAGAATCCTGCGTGATTCAGAGCCAAATAGGAAGAGAAAGAGAAAGGCAAAGCGAAAGAGGAATGTGGCTGGATAGTCAGACAGCACCTGGTTTGTCAGGAAAGGAAGGCTTAAGAATCCCTGTAGTCTGAGTGGCCTTAGCAGAAGGAGTCCATTTACCACACTTTTTACCTTTAGAAGGAAGGTGAGATTGCCCACGAACAAAGGGTGGCTTAGAAGGGCAGTTTAGCTGAAATTTAGGCACAGGAGAAACAAAAACATGGTTAAGCTCCTGTAAAGCATTCCCCTTGTCCTGAAGAGACTTAAAGAAACCAACAACCACTTCCCTAAACAAAAGTTTATTATGCAGAGGAGCATTCATCAACTTAGCCTTAATATCATCAGGTAAAGTTTGAAGCCTAAGACATGAAGATCCACTCAGAAATGAACCAAAAGCAGCAGCCATAGAAGAGGCATCTGCTGCATCATATCTACAGTTGATTGAATGATGAACTACCTGAGAGGAAGTCCCTAGCAAGGAAAGAGCAGAAGATTTACTCTCAGAGTCTAGAACATCAGAAAAAAAACTGACAAGCCTGAGAAAGAAGGGCCAAGACATACTTAGTGACGTGGGTCTGACAATTAATAGCCGTAAAAGCTAGGGTATTCGAAGTATAAATCTTCTTACCCAGCTTATCCATGGCTCTTCTGTTCTTGTCAGAAGGCAGTAACTTGGATGAAGGAAGCAACTAAGATGGCTTATCAGAGGCTACATACACAACAGAGGGGCAGCAGCAGGACATTTAAACAAAAAGTAACAATCCTCAGGCACCCTATAAAACCTATCAGACTTCTTGGGAGCAGGGGGCAGAGAATCCAGCATTTAGAGGCATTGGAAAAAATCCAATAAAGCAGCCAAGACAGGAGGAATGGCCATGGGTTTAGGAGATTCCATCTGCAGTAACTCATAGTACCTCTTATGGATATCTGAAACCTGGGCACAATCCCACTTAAAAAATTCCATCATCCTAGAGATAGTGTTCCCAAAGGAAATTTCCTCAGAAGGATTATCTAGCATGTGATCCACCTGCACTGGCCCAGTAATCAAGGAGCCTCAATCCTCACCACTAGCACCAGTAAGGGACATGCATATTGGGAGGATGACAAGCACACACACAGCAAAGTATAATTTCCCTTAAGTGCACACAGAGATCACAGTCAGTCAATCTGGAACTGGTTTCCCCCTCTCTCTTCTAGATCTCCAATAAGACTCTCCACTAGCATAGCCATAGAGTTAAAATCTCAGTTGAGTGGTCAAGCCAAAACCTCCAGCACCCTCTCTATCCAACCAGTGCTTAGTGTCCCTGCCCATGTAGCTGACAAACACCTACACACATACTTTGAGATTTGATTTATATACAAACACACAGACACTCCTGGGGAAGGCTGGCACAGGTTCACTAGCTATGCCCCCTTCTGCCCAGATTATAAGGTAGTTATCACTGCCACCAACCACCCTTACTTATCAGCTACTATAATGCCTTTACCAAAGGGTGACCAATCCTACTGTGTGATGTTACTATTATCCAAATGGTAAGTGTGTCCAAGACTTTTAAGGCTATTGGAGTGGCCTATTCAGTGTCACCAAATATATATGCACGTACTCTAAGAGCTTAAATTTCTCTAAACAAACCAGCCACAATTAAAAGGTTTAAATATATTTAATAATAAATAATAAAAGAACAAGACAATACTCAATAACTCAACATAGTGACAGCAGTGTTCAGAATCACAGGAAATATTTTAAAATAACATTGAGGGATAGTCTCATGTAAATATAGAAGACATCTAAACTAATCTTACTATATTCCTTTCTATCTTTAAGAGAGATTACTGTAACCTCCCTCCCTAAAGTAACCACCTCACCATTCCTGGCTGCAAGTGTGAGATCTATCTGGGTCTCCCCCAGGCTACCAGACCCACATGCTTGTCTCCAAGCCTCACTGCGTGTAACTGCATGAAGTCATGGTACTGCATTATCAAAATCATTCCCTATCAGGGCATCTGCAGGGATATCCTCAAACACACCTACTTGCTGTCTTCCTTTTCCACTCTCCCAGTTAAGGTGAAACCTAGCCAAAGGTATTTGGAATGGGGCCCATCCTAAAGATCTGACCAGAGTAGACTGCCCAATCAAGTAGTGCTCCTCTGTAACCATTGCAGACTTCACAATGGTTATGTCAGAGGCTGTGTCTCTATTAGCCATGACCTCTTTCCCATTCACTAAGATAGGATATAACCTCTTGTGGTAGTTTGGTACCCTTGTTGTCTTGAGACAACGTACTGCTGGCATTTTGTCATTTCCACTTACTGGCTCTCCCACCTTTTGTTCCTCATCTTGCTTCTGTGGACATCTATATGTTACATGGCCCCACTGACTGCATTTAAAACATTTAACCCTTGGTCCTGGATATGTACCTGGACTAGTGGCTTCCCCTGCTACTGGCGGACTCTGTTGGGGCACTCTGGGCTGCCCACCACAGGTTCCCTTAGACTCATGAGTAGCACTGGGTGTCCCTTTCCTGTCCAGTGGTGCCCTGCTTGCTAGGTATAGGCCTCCCTTCCTCCCCAACGCACCTGCAGTAGTACATTGTCTATCAGCTAACCAGATTCTCCTGTCCTCAGGCAAAGTGCTAAGGGCTTGTTCAACTCACTAAAAGGTCTACCAGCCCTTCAAAAGTGGTGACCTGACATCCACTCACCCACCTATGAAAATAAGTGCTCAATTCAGCAACATATTCACATACACTTTCATCTGCCTTGTGTCTATGCTCACAAAACTTTTTCCTACACGGTTCAGGTGTTAACTTAAAAAATTCTAGCAAGCAATTCTTTGCAACATTATAATTTAAAAAGTCAGTATCAGACAGTTTGGAAGGAACAGTTACAGCTTTACCATGGAGTAAGGGGGTAAGGAACCGTACCCAGAGCCCTTGGTCAAGATTATACTGTTTACATACCCTCTCAAACATATGAATGAAACTATCAAAATTATCCCCCTCTGTAAATTGTGGAAGAAATTTATTGACCTTTGTTGCTTCTGGGGTTTGATTACTACCTTCCCTATTGCCTCCATGACCCTGGCAAAGGGTCAGTATCTCCTTTTCATGTTGCCTCTGTCTCTCCTTCTCCTCAGCTTCCAGCTGTCTCAGTCTCACTGCTGCTTCTATTTTCAAACTCTTGGTCTCCAACTCGAGTCATTTTAACTCCAGATGGATTTTTAAGTCCTCCGTGGAATGGTTGAGCTGTCCATTTTCTGAGAATTGTACATCTCCATGGCCAGTCTGATTGTCCTCCTGATTGCTGTTTTGAGATGCAGCTGTGACTAAAGCTGCAATGATGTCTGCTTAGTCTGGGGCTGGTTTCCCCCTCTCTTTCCAGATCCCCAGTAAGACTCCCCACTATACAGCTATAGGGTTAAGATCTCAGCCAAGTGGTCAAGCCAAAACCTCCAGCACCCCCTCTGCCCAACCAGTGTTTTGTGTCCCTGCCCAGGTAGCTCACAGACACACACACACACACACACACACACACACACACACACACACACACACACACACACACACACACACACATACACACACACACACACACACACACACACACACACACACACACACACACACACACACACACACACACACTTTGAGATTTGATTTATATACAAACACACAGACACTTCTAGGAAATATTTTAAAACAACATTGTAGGACAGTCTCACATAAATACAGAAAATATCTAAACTAATCTTATTATATTCCTATCTATCTCTAACAGAGATTACTGTAATCTTGTACTTACTATTAGCAAGGCAGAAGTGCTGATGAGAGGATGTATCTAGGTCCAAAGACAAATACAAAATGCAAAATCTCTGAGAGAGTTTCCAAATTAATATCAAAAGCTTACTGCTGCGTCAGCTGGATGACATCACCCTTTTGTCACCTGCCGTCAATTCCCAGGCTAACAGAAACATAAAATTTAGCACCTCTGTGTCAAACATACTTATCTCTCGGAAGTTTGCCTTGAACTGAAAGTCGTAAAACAGTTACACACTTTTACATTTGAAACCTGTAATTATTTCTGTTTCCAGTTAATAGAAAGAATTCTAGCTGTAGACACTGTGTTTGCTTGCTACACTAAAACACAGTCATAAAACTCTTTGCTTTTCTTGAGGGTTTGCAAATTAACTCTGTATGTTTCAGCCTCTACCATCAAAACATACATTTCATAGGCATATAGATTGTATACATTTCTATTCTTTTCCAGTAGGGTACACTGTGGTTACATTCTTGAAGCTCAGTACATAACATGCAGTTCAGCATACACTTCTGCACCAGTAGTTTAATATCCACTTAACATATAGTTTTCTTAAATTTGTAAGACAAGCATACAAATCATAATAATATTCACAAATGACATAGAATTATTTACAAAATTCCAGCTAGCTGGGCTGGCAGCCTCACATAGAGTATGAGAGTCCTCCTCCTCAGACCGTAGTCTAAAGGAGAAGGAATCTGGGTAGAATAAGCAAGGGATTTATCATCAGAATCCACTTTTTTCTCAGAAGAATTCAATACTCTGGGCCTTTTAGGGGAGGAAGAGTACCAAGGAGGAGCAGGAACCAAAATCCCTTGAGGAGGCCTTAACGACAGTAAAGCACTAAACAACCCCTGAGTAAAGGTATGCCACTCACTTTGTGGATCCCTAGGAACAGAAGAAACATGGTTAGTTTTCTGTTTCTTTTTAAAGGGGACATCTGTCCTAGAAACCTGAAAAGGCCCAGACTCAGGATGACATTCCAGAACTGTAGTAGGAACATCTTCCCTAAAGAGAAACAGAGGAACCCCTCTAGAACCCTTGGAAACAGTCAACCATGGTTCCTCCTAAATGTTCAAAATGGACACCTGCAATGCCTTGTTGGTAGGGCTGCCCACCAGATCTGCACTGGCCTCCAACCCAGGTGCAGTAGAGAAATCTGACAAAACAACCAGGCAAGCCTCCTGGTTCATAATAACCTTGGGGGAAACTCCTGGCAGAGCTGGTCAGTGGAAGATTCTGGTCTTACCTTAAGCACCTTCTCCTTCCCTGATGATTGATCCTGGGGGCAGGAAGTTCCATCCATAGTACCTTTAGCAAGCAGCTTAATACTCTAGTTCTCAAGATACAATGAAAGGAAAGAAAGCCTACTACAAAGAGATTTAGGGACAAATGGCTGACAAATTGAACAAGATGTATGGTCGTGAGTAGCACCTAGGCAAAAAAGACACTTATCATGGTGGTCTTTATGGGGAATCAGTCTTTCATACTGGCATTTACCCTTCCTGGATGACATTATCCTCAAACAGCATGAAACAATCAAAAAAGAACAAAAAAACCCCAACTGGGTACTCATCTGCAAAACTAAGGACTTCAGCAAACAGAAGTAATCACTGGAAAGCCAATAAACAGAAAAACGGCAAAAACGGGTAGATGTAACAGACTGATGGTTATAAACAGCATTTGGACTTGTGGCTAACAAGTTCTGAGGATGGTATACTTGAATGTCACCTTTATGCTCTACGCTATGCTAGGAGTGTATAGGTGACATTCAGCGCACCTTTAAAGCAATGATAGACTTTGGTAAACTGGCAGAATGGTTGGCTTTATGGCAGGGAATCCCATTTGTAATGAATACTCCAGTGGTTAATGCAAGGACATCAATGATTACTCTGCTCTTCCTTGCTGTCTATGGAATTCTGCAATTTTAAACAGCTCAAATCTAAGGAGAAAACTTATGGTTTTCTGTTTAGTTTTAGTATTTGTCAAACCATTTCACATACTGCATGGCATCTTTGGATGGAACTAACAAAGTTCAGAGCATTTTTTTGAATGCATAAAATTTTTAATGTTAGTATTACTATGGAGTGGGGGTTGGTGAAAGGTACACAGCATAAAATGTGTAAAAATGCACAGGTTTCAAGATTTGACTAAATGTGGCTAAACACAGAGGTGCTAATTTTGTCTCCTGAACTACACTAACAGAAAGGTTGTAGCTAGGAGAGGTCTGTCTGTCTGAAAACTTGGTGAGAATAAGATTGAGAGAATTACATTTCAAAACCGGTAGCTACAATGTAACTACATTATTCAGTGTAGTTTACTGCAGTAATTGTATTCATAGTGCAGTGTGAGGCTGGCAGCCCACCTTGCTGGAATTTTTAAATAATTCTATGCTATTTGAGAATATTGCTATGATTTATACAGAACTGTATGTTATGTACTGAGCTTCAAGAATGTAACCAGAGTGTACTCTACTGGAAAAGAACAGAACTGTATATAAACTATAGATACCTGTGCAAATGTATGTTTTAATAGTAGAAGTTGGAACATACAGAGTTAACTTGCAAGGCTTCAAGAAAATAGGTTGGAATCAGAATGTTTTATGATTGTGTTTATCTCCCAGTTTCACTGAAGGAGACAGGATGTCTAGAGTTAGACGTTTCTATTGTCTTGAAACAGAAATAATTACTAGGTTTAAAATGTAAAGTGTTTTTATTGCTCTGTGACTTCCTAGCAGCTGCACATCTGATAGATAAGTATTTTTGACACAGAGGTGCTAAATTTGAAATATCTGTTAAGCCTGCAAACTGAAGGCACATGATAAAGAATGATGTAATCTAGGCTATCCCAGCAGTAATGTTTTGATATTAATTTGGGAACTCTCTCAGAGACTGTGCATTTTGCATCTTGTTTTGGAACTAGAAACCTGCATTCAGCACTTCTCATCTGAATTTGCCTTGCTCTGTAAGTAAGACTGAGATCATAGTATCTCTCTTAGAAACAGATAGGAATATAGTAAATATTAGTTTAGATGTTTTCTGTATTTATTTGAGACTGCCCTGCAACATTGTTTTAAAATATTTCTTGTGATTCTGAACTCTGTAGTCACTGTGTTGTTTGAGTATTGTCTTGTTCTTTTATTATTTATTATTAAATATATTTAAACCTTTTAATTGTGGCTGGTTTGTTTATAGATATTTAAGCTCTTAGAGTACTTGCATATGTATTTGGTGACACTGTATAGGCCACTCCAATAGCTTTGAACGTCTTGCTCACACTTACCATTTGGATAATAGTAACATCACACAGTAGGATTGGTCACCCTTTGGGAAGGGCCATATAGTGGCTGATAAAGAGCTGATTGGTAGTAGTGATAATTACCTTTTAGTCTGGACAGAAGGGGGCATAGCTAGTAAACCTGTGCCAGCCTTTTCCAGGTGTGTTTGTGTGTTTGTATATAAACCAAATATCAAAGTGTGTGTCAGCTACTTGGGCAGGGATACGAAGCGCTGGTTGGACAGAGAGGGTACTGGAGGTTTTGGCTTGACAGCTCGGCTGAGATCTTAACCCTATAGCTGTACCAGTGGGGAGTCTTATTGGGCATCTGGAGAAAGAGGGAGAAACCAGCTCCAGACTGACTATGATTTCTGTGTGCTCTTAAGGGAAATTGTACTTTACTGTGTGTGTGTGTACTTCATCCTCCCAATGTGTACGTCCCCCTCTGGTGCTAGTGGTGTTTAGTGCCCTGTTTTTTTCTTCTTCTTTTGTTTTTTATAGTGGGTTTTACAAGTCAAACTTTCTTTCATTTCTAGTAAAAATATTTTATTAAGTGTAAAATATCAGTGGATAAAGTATGTTGTCACTTCATTAATAAAGGAAACAGCTGCATAGCAGCTGTCTCAGCAGTACAGCTGCTGGTTTATATTTTGTACAGACATATTGGAGATATGGGCCAGAAAGCCTTTTATGTGACTGCCTAGCTGAAAAAAATGTCTGCCTTGTATGTTAATGTAGAGAGGAAGACTAGATTTGTGGGTTTCTGTCCAAAAGGAGTAATAGGCAAACAACATCCCTGTTGGACCATTCATTTAGTAGTTTTGAATTGCTGTTTCATTTAGTTTACATTCCTGCGCTGTATAATTACATTTCACAAAACCAGTACAGTATTGTAATCCAGTTATGAACAGCACTGCTTTGAGGTAACTGCCTGTGTCCATAGACTGTACAAGATGAACAAAAGGCTGCTGCTAACTGCTTAGTTATGAGTTACTTGATGTGTTTCTTGGTAAACTAATCTTGAGACTAAAGCTTGAAAGGTCTGGTTATCTAGGGGCACTGAGTGTGCTATTACCAAGAAACTGTTGCTGATTGTAGTATGTGAAATTTTACAACTGTTACACAACTTTTAGGATGGCATATTTTTTCCTTAATAGAAGTTTGGCACATTATGAAGGTATATGCATTGTCTGATATTATTTTACTATACCTATATTCCTGAAACAGATAGCATAATGTAAGAAGTTCATGTTATGTGTCAGTAAAACATGTATATGCAGACTGAATTTTCTGTCAGTGGCATTTGTAAAGTAGATTGATTCACACTTGAATGCCTCTAGCCAAGACAGATTAAGGGACTACCCACCTCCTCTTTAAAAGTGGGATTGACTGAAAATACAGTTTGGCAGTTCTAAAAGTCCTGCATTTGGTTTGACAGTGATTTTCAAAACAGTTTAAGTATCAGATGGGTATCTGAAAATTATGTTTATTATACCTGACAGCCAGTATTAGTATCAGGGTAGACGTTGCTGACACAGGAGGGAGTGCTGTTGAGAATAATATTAATCAATATATATGCTGTTTTTTTTGCACAGTAACATCTGTTAACATATGTTTAATCTATTTGAGGAAAGTATGGCTGAGAACATGAGTTTTTAATTAATGAAAGTTATAACACGAGCCATTTCTGAAGTGTTTATACTCTGCAAGCTGCACAGTTAATGTTGTAAATTATATTACTCATATAAATTATGTAATATAATAAATGAGTCATTGACCTCATTGCTTTATGACAACTGCCAGAGTCCACAGAAAGCAGAAAGTAGATAAAAATAATTCAGAGACTCTTCTCTTAGTATACTCTCATAGGTCCTGTTACCATGATGAAAACCGTCAAATTTATGAGGACACTTTCACTGAATGTATAAATAAAGGCAGACTGATTCAAAATGTTACCAAATAACAGAACATTTGTCTAGAGTGTTCCAGTTATGAAAAGAGGTTATACATTGTTATCTGGCAGTGTGTGTACAATTCTGCAATAGCTGTGAACAATCATTAACAGAAGATAGTAAAAAGCTATACTTGCCTGCACTGAAAAGCCATGAATATTGTACTCCTTAAACTATGTAGATAAACAGCCATGTTGTACAGTAACTTATGGGTCAAAATGCAGAAAACTGCTAGAATTAAAAGGAAAGACTGTTGCCTATTGTCATCTCATAATGTCGTTATTTTTATGATGTTACATTCCAGGACACTTTCATTATGATCTGTAGCCTCCTATCATTTTACAGCTACTCTCCTCAGTTGGCATTTTGAACTGGTGCAATAGTTGTTTTTGCTACATGATAAAACACCTGCATTTCATGAAAAGGAAAAAAGGATGAACAGTCGGGGAACCTTCCACTGACTATCCTCTGTGATATTCCATTCTAGATGTAATGGTTTTCATTCAAACACAAGCCATAATGTAAGCATTAATGTAAAAGGTGATTATTACACTTTCATTTAATAGGTTCTACTGCTAGCGCTTTATTTTTATAGCTTTTTTGTGTAACAGAAAACTTACATTTCTTTCTGAATACTGACATTAATCATTTAGCTTTACTAGGCAATTTATTATCACTTTGAGAAGCAATGCCACATATGATTATATGTCTCCCCCTTGCCCATGCTGATCTCTAGCTTGTGCCCAGTATCCCTCACCACTCCCCAAGTACCTCCACTGTTCATTTCCTGAGAGCCCAGAAATCTTCAGTTGCTGGGCAGATCTCCTGCCTTCTTGAAGAAAGCAAAAAATTGTGACAACTCAGTCTTAGAGCCAGGGAGTATGGACTCAGATGGGAGGCTGTAAATGGAAGTCGCACCTTATGTACTGCAGAGGGCTGGTCAGAATCCATAACGGGGGAAGGAACTTGCAGTGAATGTGTGCATAGCATGCGCATCTACATATCATGCACAAGAGATCTATCATACCTTTTGCACGAGATGGGATGCTATGAGATCCCTGGTCTTCAACAGAGGTGCAGGCTGTGCTAAAGTCCATGTCCTCTCCAATGATAAATAAGAGTTGATTATCATCGCCTTCATTTCCCCCTTGACTGACATTCTAGCAAACAAGGCTAATCTCTGATCTCAAGCTGCTAACACCACAGAGAGACACCCTGCCTCTGCATCAGCAGGTTAGCTGAAATGAATGTCTATATAAAGAATGCTAGAGTATGAAAACAAGCGGATTGACAATATCCACCTTCTGTCTTAATAGAAGGTGGGTATTATTTAAGTCATGTTTAGAATAGCCAAGTCAAGTGAATAATTGTGTAAGGTTATAGGCTTTCTGCTTCAAAGAAGGAGACAATATTGTTAGCAGGACCGGCCTTTGGTCAACTAGTGCTCTAGGCAAAAGGTCTCCACAGCGTCTCCCCAACACTACCCTGTCCCTCCATCTTGGTCTACCTACACCATCCAGATTACTAGAAAAGCTCCCCTGCTTGAGCGGTGCCTTAGGTGGCCGCCTAGCTGGCCTATGCCTAAGGCCGGCTATGATTGTTAGATACTGAGGTACTTTAGAATGGTAGAGTGATGTGCTACAGATTTTTGACAATTATTTATTTACCCTTTGTTGACAGAATTAGTCCCATTACGTCAGTGACCTATTCATCTCAAACTCTTAGCACAGGAATTTTGGACAAAGAAAAAACTATTGGAGGTACAAAGGCCAAAAATCAGTTGCATATTTTAAATATACTGCTCTTATAAACATAGAATGTTGGTAGAATAACAGGTCTTGCATTGGTATAAGTTTTCTTAAGGGTATGAAGTCTGAAACACAAATGTCTGTCATCATTTAGTGACTTCAGTCCTCAATGACATGCCAGAAAAAGCACAAATGTTATGAGTAGCAGACCAAAATATGATGGAAAAATGTGGGCATTCTATGAAATTCTGGGCAGTTAAGAGATATACACTGGCATCTTTTCAGAGGGGACCTGAGGTGGCATCCACAATAACTAGTAGAAATTTGGGCAGGGTATAGGGAAACATCCCTTACTCTTTTCAGTAAATGCCATAGTATCTTTTATATCCACCTACCACCAGCTCAGGCAGATGGGACTCATGTTTAAAGTTTGATCTTAGGTACAACAAACCCAGGAGTGTAGCACCCTCTTCCCCTAATACTGCACTGCAGTCAGTAATTTAAAAAAAAAAAAAAAAAAAAAAAAGTCCACTCAACTGATGTAGGAATAGAACCCATGACCTTCAGATTTTCCAGCCCAAAGGCAAGTGTGCAACCTCTTGAGTGACTGACACTGAAAATCTCAAGGGCTGTGGCAAATTATTCTTAAAACATAAATAAAACTGACAATTTCAATTAATATTATGCTTTTTTTTGTTAATAGGGTCATTCTACCAAGCACAATTCTCTTTTCCGTACTGTCCCAGGCCTCATGTTGAATCCTAATTTTCCTTAACCTATTTGTTTCTCACCATTTCCCAATATCTGGGACACTTGACAAATAATGCAAAAGTAAAGGATTAAGAATCTGCACTCTACAGGGAATCACAAGAGCTTTCTCCTGCTCCTAACCCTTGCCTCTGCTGGTCAGAAGGCACTTACCAAATTTGTCTTATTGTGATTTTATTGTGACTTTATTCTGATTTTTATCTGCCATTAAAACTTTTTGTGGGATTACAGTGGTTTTATTTATTTGTTTTTTTGCATATTATTTTTTACTGCACCACTGTGTCACCTTTTAATGGATTGTTTTGCTGCATCTTTCATGTAATTCTCCTGCTCAAAAACAACCTTTGCACTAGAGTACTTTGTCTCTTAGAGTGGAATGGAGTACTGTCATCTAATCCAGGATAAGGGTTTAAACCATGATTGCTGCTATTTATAGATCTGTTTATGGTTCTTCCAGCCATCTCCCTCTGTTAGAGGTTACAGTCTGTTAGATCTCTTCTTCCTAAATGCTGTTATTAGGTCTTCAGCCTTTACTGGCAACAGCTGTACCACACTCATGTGTTATAAAACATATAGGCCACCTATTATGGAGTAGATCCCCTTATAGGCGCTCCAAACCCAGTGGACTGGCTAGTATTCTCTGGGACCAGCAAGTAAAAAGAAAAGGAAAAAAACTCTTTGATCAAAGTAATCCACTGTTGCATTCTTGTAGATATTTTTTAGGCAGACAGTTAACTAGAGAAGAATGTATACATTCTCAAAATCAAGTAATGTAAACACAAAGCAATCCTTCTTTGAGCTCTTAATCATCTGGTATATTCAAAGTTATGTGTGCATTCGTCTGTCAGACTTCATCAGATACAATGTTTCTTCCTGGAAGTAGAAACAATAACAACTTAACTTCCTTCACTTTCGCAGAACCAGTGGTCTGTCTAACACTTGTTCCAAAGTATTCATCCTCAAAGCAACAGCAACCTCACACATTCTATGCCTTTGGAATAAACTTCTTTTATACATCAAG
Source organism: Protopterus annectens (assembly GCF_019279795.1). NCBI lineage: Eukaryota > Metazoa > Chordata > Ceratodontiformes > Protopteridae > Protopterus > Protopterus annectens. The sequence goes on from NC_056744.1 coordinate 545,262,017, forward strand.
CTAATACCTTGTATACTTTCATAATGTGACCTGACCATTAAATGGGACACCATCAACAAATTCCTGGAGTGTGAGGAAATAATCTTCTCACCAGCGGTAACTAATATATTCTCAGTACCAAGGGGTGACACAATTGAGTTTCTTGATTGCCATTTGGCTGTAAGCTTAGTATAAACCTAACAACCTAGGAACCTATGGCCTACTAGAATTTGATTCTCACTAAGGTGAAGTAATTGAAAGGAATGTTCCAGTACAAAGGTAAGACAATGGACAATTCAGGGATAAACAAATTTATCAGTACAATTCCAGGGGATGTATGATCATGAAAGAATGGTAAAAGTAAAAACATTCTATTTTGCTAAGCACCAATAGTTCAGGTTTTACTTTCACAGCTCACCTCACATCTCTTTTTGTCCTATGGTGCTGCGTTTGTACTAAAGTATGTCACAGGATCACGGGGCGGCCGCAGTGGTGCAGCAGTTAGCATTGCCACCTCACAGCAAGAGGTTCTCCAGTTCGATCCTTGGCTGGGGTGCCTTCTGTGCGGAGTCTGCATGTCCTCCCTGTGGTTGCGTGGGTTTCCTCCGGGTGCTCCGGTCTCCTCCCACATCCCAAAGACATGCTGTAGGTGGATTGGACACTCTAAATTGGCCCTAGGTGTGAGTATGTGCATGTGTGTGTGCCTTCTGTGGAAGGTTGGGTGCTGGGCTGACAACTCGACAATGTAAAACTCCACTGCCAATCATGAACGGGCAGGTGATCCGCTGTGGCAACCCCTAACTGGGAAAAGCTGAAAGAAGAAGAAGAAGAAGAAGATGTCACAGGATCACCTGTTATACTTGCTACTATTTATGCTCTTAACTGTGAGGTAGAAATCTGTATTTCAGTTTGAACTCGAGATACTTTTTGTTCAGATAAGTCAATATATAAAAAAAAATCACTGATGGCCTAAAATCCACTAAAACACTAACTTATAACTTGACATAAACAGTATGGTTTCATGAAATATAGACATTGGTACTTCAAGTTGATCAACATGTTTTAAAAAAATTACAGCTCCACTGTAGAGGAATTAAAGGGTTTAATTTGATGACAGAATGAAACAATAAGTCTATCTAGACTGCCCTTTAATTGCATGTAACATGTTGCATCTCCCCACTCCTCCTTCCTCTTTACCTCTCTCCAGATTCCCCATGCCTCTGTGGTTTCCCTCTGTACACCTGCTCTTGTAGGCCATTCCATGATTCACAGTTCTCTGTTTGAAGAAGTATTTTCAGACATCCAGGGAGTAGTTAGCCCCTGCGATGGACTCACAGGATTTGACCAAGTGTTACTATGCCCAGACCCAGATAATCACAATACTTTAACTGAATTCATTATATAGTTCTATATTATGGCTTTAGTGCTATTAAGCTCATGGAATTTTGTGGGTAAAGAAAATTTCAATTTACTCCCAAGCTTAATCTCAAGGTTACATGATCTCAGTTACTTTACATGAGGGGTCTCAAACATGCTTGAGTCGCATGAGGCCCACAAAGTAGTTTTCTGCAGCCCGCGATTACTTGCTGTAGATCCAGTTGTCTGGTTGTTATTTATTTATTTTTTTTTAATGCAGTACGACATATGTCATGCAGTATGTCCTGCACTGTGTTCTGACAGCAAATCCTGTCACCAAATGCACCCAATACATTGGAGATGTGATGGGAGGTTGCAGTCAGGTGTTGTTTTCCTCCTCCAATTGCATCTCTCTGTTGAATTAGGCATGTTCAGTCAGTTGATTTTTCCATCCGAAGACAAGTGGAGTTGCTATAAAGAGGTCTTTGCTGAACATCCATTCCCGCTTCCGAAAACTAATTTAAGACAGACTGATGCTCAAGCAGTGTGAACAGAGTGTTTCTTAGGTAATTATTTTAATTTCCTGCAGTAAATGCATGTACCAAAACTCCGTTCGCTGTGCTGGGTGTCTGGACTCACAGAATATGCCAAAGTTCCTAGATAAAACACTTCTTTATTTGACAAAAATGAACCCCTTAAAACCTTGTTAAGCACTTTCATCTATTTCAAATAGACTTCATCAGAACACATGCATTAAATTCATGCATTTATTGTGTTGACTTTCGCTGACAGAAGTTGTATTTACTAATTTCCTGCAGTAGTTGTTTTTGGGGTGCCAAAGCAGAACCTGCTTACTGTTGAGAGAGATCGGCATTTGGTGCCCTGTTGAAAGGGCAGCATTGCTGCAAGCATCAGGATTTTCGGCTCATAGTTTCGATCTGTTACACCCCTAATGTTCATCATGAGGAGATGAATAGGCATTTGTGTGTTGATGCTAATACTAAAACTCCTTAAGGATGGTGTGCTGGAAACATGATTAGTGCTGATTGCTGAGGCTGTGCGCTGCTACTTTGATTTTCTCCATGTCCATTTACCTACTATCTGACTTTGAGCTGGACGATTAACAAGATACTGCTGAAGGGATCAGTGGGGAAATATTAGTGCTTGTGCATACTTCTCGATGACAGGATCAGTAGGGTGCTTGGCTTGTGCATGTTTGGACAAACTGCTGAATTGCTCGCTGGGCAAAATAATGTATTTTCTCTCATTTTAGTTGTGCTTGTGCATACTTAGACATGCTGATGAAGGGACTAGTGAGGTAAGTGTTTTCTTTTGGTGCTTGTGCATATCTGAACATACTATTGAAGAGATTTTTTTGTTGAAATGTTTCATTTTGGTACATGTGCGTGCTTGGACAAACTGCTGAAGTGATCACTGGGCAAAATGAAATGTGTCATTTTAGTAGTGCTTGTGCATACTTAGACATGCTGATGAAGGGATTGGTGTAGGATATGTTTTCTTTCGGTGCTTGCACATATCTGAACATACTGCTGAAGGGATCAGTGGGGAAATGTTTAATTTTGGTGCTTGTGCATACTTGAACATACTACTGAAGAGATCAATTGGAGAAACATTTCATTTTGGCTCATGTGCATGCTTGGACAAACTGCTGAAATGATCGCTGGACAAAACAATGCATTTTGTGTCATTTTAGTAGTGCTTGTGCATATTTAGACATACTGATGAAGGGATCGGGAGGGGAAGTGTTTCATTTTGGTGTTTGTGCATACTTGCACAAGCTAGTGAAGGGGTTGTTGGGGAAAATAATTATTTCCTGTGTCAGTGAAGTGCTTTTGCATACTTGGACAAACTACTGAAGGGATGGCTGTGGGTAAGTTCGTGTATTGCAAATCAGATATGAAAGGTGAAGCACCACACTCAACAGGGGTGTGTGGACAGCATGGATACTGGACTGTGAATTGCAAGAAAGCAAACAGCTCAGGAATATTAACCAAGTCCTGGAGTTGTTGCATCATAAACTATTGCTTAACTAGAAGACTCCAGGTATAGAGAACTCTACGTAACTGATATAAAGTTTCTTATTTTGATATGGTAATGGTTAGTGGATGAAATTCATGGTCTAGGGATCTCCAGATGTAGAAAGGAAAGGCCCTGGAGAGTGAACAGAGTTCACCTGTTAGGGAAAGAGCAGTGTTTTTTAGGGGGTGTTTGAAGTTGTTAAACCACTCAGTGGTAGTAATGTCTGTTGGCAGAGAGTTTCAGAGTTTGGTGGTAACTAGAGAGTATAGGCACTGTCCAGCTCTTTTGTTTGGAATGTAGATGGTTAGGAGTTGTTTGTTTTCAGAGCAGAGGGCCCTGGTAGGGATGCAGGGGGTTTAGGACAGATTTGAGGGCTGGGCACCTATCAGGTGTGTATATCATTTTATGTGCAGGAGACAATGTAGGTTTAGGTGGTGTGTGAGTTCGAGCCAGTTTAGTTCTTTCAGAGCTAGTCAGTGATGGCAATACTAGGAGTAGCCTGTGGCAAATTTGGCAGTTTTATGGTAACAGACTGGAGCTTGTTTTTAAGAGAAGATTGTAAATTTGTGTAATAATGAGGGTGGGGGGTGCATATATGAGAGAGGGAAGGAAATGATGGCGAGGGATTGTCTAGTGGAGTTATCTAAGAAAGTTTTTTGTCTATAGAGTGTTCCTAGTTTGATGTGAGTTTTTTAAATGCTATTGCAGATGTGGTGTTAGAAAGTTAGTCTGTTATCTATGGTTACACTTAGAAGCTTAGCTGTGGTAACTGTTTCAATTTCTGTGTTACCCTGAGAGAATATTTTAAAGTCAGAAGAGACTGGATTTGCCGAGAAAAGCAAGAGGGTTTTTTTTTTTAGGATTTAGGAGTAGCTAGGCTTCTCTTGGCCATGTCTCTAATGAGATGAAGCTGGTCTGTGTGAGTTGCTGGAGATGTATGTTAGAGGATGAAATTATGATGTGTCATCTGCATATTGGATAATGGAACTAAAGGGTGACGAGGTATGAAGGTTGTTGGTGAAAACATTGAAAACTAAGGGTCTAAGTATGGACCCTTGTGGCACTCCAGTTGTATTGGTTTGATATTGAGATAGCTTATTTTGCCATTTAAGACATTGTTGGTGGTTGGCGAGGTAGTTTGCAAGCCACTGGAGGGATGATGGGGTGCAGCCTACAATGGATAGCTGATGAAGAAGTTTGTTGTGGGACACTGTGTCAAATGTCTTTGATAAGTCTAGTAGTAATACAAAGATGATATTACCAGAGTCAATGGATTTGGACACAGTGTCCATGAAGGAGATTAGGGCAGTGGTTGTGTTGTGTGATGGGCGAAAACCATGTTGGGTAGGGGTAGTTTGTTTGTTTTGGATGAGATGGTGAAGCAATTGCCTATGTACGCATTTTTCCAGGAGTTTGGAAAGAGGAGAGAGGATGGGGATTGGTCGATAATTGAATAGGTCATTGGAGTTTCCCCCTTTATGTAAAGAGGAGATGACAGATTTTTTCCAGAGGTTAGGGACATTGGACTCTGCTATGGAGTGATTTATAAAGATGCTGACAGGATATGCTATGGCTTCTGCAGCAAGTTTTAAGTATTTAGGGGGGGATGTTGTCAGATGAGAGGGAGCATGGTTTTAGTTTTTGAAGTAGTTATTTGAATGAGAGCAGTAGGTTCAGGTTTAACTTATTACATTTGAGTGGCACCTTCAGGTGCATCTGCAGTTAACTCCTATTGATGCCTCTAGGGATCAAATACTGCTTGTTCATATTTACATCAATAACTTCAAAGCCATGCTATGAACAAGGTTTTAAACTATTTCATCTTAAAGCTTACACAATAGCAAACTGAACTGCATCAATATTTGACCTCTGTCTTGTGCAGGTAAATAGAAATTAACTGTTGTTTTTATGATATTAACATATAGATATATTGTTTACATTTTTCTAAATATCTCAACAACCAGGTAACACAGACAGGACTCCTTAGCCTCAAATGAAAGCTCTCACCTAGATGAATTAAATACTGCTGACAGTATGTGTGTGTAACTTGAATGGTTGCTGAGATATTGAAAGTTGTTTACAAAATATTACAAATGTAATAGTTACTGTGTTTACTGTAACTTATAAAACTTGGTTTAAGACATAGAACCTAAAAAATACTGCCACTGTTAAAAATTGCTCATGGTGAAGAGTTTGCCATTTATACATTCACAATCTGTATGGTTCCAGAGATATAAACATTTGTTTGAAATGTGAGGACATAATTTGATTCTGTTAAAAGGCTTAGGCTACATCCATTGGACGTTACAGTGCAAACTTCCTGAGCTCCTTTGGAGTGAATGAGTTAAGAGAAAAGGGGATAGAAGATGGAGTACTAGTTTGATGAGGAGGTGAAGTGTTTTTTTTTTGTTTGTGCAGGAGTCATGAGATAAGGGTGGAGGGAGATCAGAGATGGGGTTTGAGGTAGTTGTGGCAGTGGGATTTGTTGACAGTTTACTTATGCTAGCTATAAAATGAGAGTTAAACAGGTTGGCTATCTTTGAGGGAGTTTTGTTGGGGCATGGTGATGGAGTTTGTTTAGAGCCTGGGGTAAGGAGTTTTGAGATGTATTTCTAAAATTGTTTTGGGTTGTTTTTTTTGGTTTGCCAATTGTTTGGAAAAGTTTTTTTATTTTTTGTCCAAGTTCACTAGCTTTTTTGCTTTATTTCATAACTGTTTATATTTGATTGGATTAGCATCTGATTTGTTATTGTGCCATTCCTTCCAGGCTTTATATCTATATTGTAAATGTTGTTTGGCATTTGTATTTTTTGTTAGCCAGGGAGCATGGTTAGTTTTTATTCTTTTGATGTGGAGGGGGGCTAAACTGTAGACAGCATTTGGAAATACATTGTTGAAGTATTCAAGGACATCTTCTAGTGGTAGTATTTTAAGTGGATTCCAGTTAGTGTGTTTTAGGATTTCGTTAAACATTTGTTGGTCAAAGTTCCCTATATTTCTGGTGGTTTTGTATGTGTGGGTTCTTTTAATTTGTGGTATGGATCTATATATGAATATGGGTAGGTGGTCACTAAGAGTAAGGGGTAGAGTGTAGGGATTTGAGTATTTGACAGGATTAGAAACTAATATCCAGTCAAGAGTTACACCTAGGGTACTGCTGTTATGCATATGGGTGGCACTGTTAATGAGCTGGGTATAACTATAGAGGTTTATGCTATTAGTAGGGGAGTCAATCATTAGATCTTGCCAGTTGATATTGATGTCTCCCATTATATTTTCATTACTGAAGTTTTCTGATATTCAGGAGAATATATCTTCTATAGTTTAGATGTTTTGCCTGGGAGATATATATAGTCCAACAATGCATATTTATTTTGTTTTGTTCCAATTAGAATTTCAGCATTATTAAAGTTGGAATTTATTTACTGAAAGGTGAGATTGTGAGGGCGCTAGGATAGATTAAGGCTACCCTTCTACCTTTTTTTATTCTGTCTTTTCTACGTGTATTATAGCCTGGGGGTGTTATTTCAGTATCATGTATGTGGGGTTTTAGCCAAGTTTCGGTGATTACTAGAATATCTGGGTGTACTGACTTAACCAAGCATGAAATTCTGTGGTTTTGTTACAAATACTATGTGTGTTTAGGGTTGCTAGAAGAATATTTTTAGGGTTTAGGCTTTTAGCAGAGGAAGCTGTAGTTGGGGGCCCTGGGTTGGGGTGAATGTACCCACACAGGGATAGAATGTGTTGCTTGGAGAGGTAATGTTTGAAGTATTGGGTAGGTTTACTATTACTGACTATTATGTAAAAAAATAGGTTTACTAATGATGTTGTCAGGAAGGATTTTGACTTTTGAGAGCTGCATAATGTGATATTGAATTAGGCTGGCTGATATGTTACTAAAGGTTTCTGTGGGGTTGTCATGATGTAGAGCAAGAGCAGAGTATGTAAATGTTGCTGGGGTTGGAGAGTAGGCCAGGGAGGTGATGTAGATTAGGAGACTGATATATAATGTTAGAAGCATGTTAGAGAGAAGGAGAACATTTTTAGTGACATGGTTTAATTTGATTTCTAGAAGGCAGGGGTAGTGGAATAGGCAGTAGGGAGCAGATTGTGAAGCTTTGAAGTGGAGTTAGTATAGTAATTGGTTGGGTTTTGGTGTTAATTGGATGTACAGAGGTGGGAGTATTTAATTGGATAACATGTTTTAGTGAGAGGAGTAATGGTAGGTATAAATCTAGGGAAAGCATGGGTGGGTTGGAAAGGGGGTAGGGTAGGGGAGCAGAGTGAGTCCAAGTGTAGCGAGGGCAAACAGAGCAGGATGAGTCAGGACCTGGAATATCTGAAAAGGTAAGAAAACAATCAGTAAGTATATTGCTGCATTTCTGAGGCAGTTTAAACTTACAATAGGAGGGAAATTGCAAACCTTTCTGCCTGTAAGTGACTTTGTATGGAGACTTCTGGTTGAAACTTAATGGAAGGCTTTCAGGTGGTTTAAGACTACAAGAATGGGGTTGGGGGAAATAGTGAAATAATATGATTCTAAAGTCTATTTTAGTTGTGGTTTGGGAGATAGTGTGGGTGGGAGAAGAGCAGAATAGGAGGTGGTGGTTAGATGTGGGGAAGTAAAGAGATAATTATTTTAACTTCCTGTTAGTTGGTTGGGGGCAGGTGATGTGCAAATCATCTAAGAGGTAGAATAGAGTTTTAAACTTTACTGCAGCTGAATAAACATTAGCATACATTAACTTAGTTTAGAGGCTTGTAGAAGCTTGCTGTAGACCTTTACTTGATGTAATGGTTTGTCCTTCAGGCTGTTATATATTGTGGCAGGTGGAGTCAAGCTGAAAAAATACTGGTTCCTTGGCCAATGAAAAGAAGCAATAGAAATTATGAGCAGTGTGGTAGGGAGGAGCAGAAAGAAGTAGGGTCGATTAGTAGAAAGAAGAATGTAGATTATACAGGGAGAGGATTAGATGGGGTGTTAGGGTTAGCAGCAGAGTGAGGGTTACAATATCAGAGCAAAACAAATTCACAGTATATAGGTAATGTACACAGGTATACCAAGAAAGTACTTTACAATCCTTACAAAGAAATCCTTCTGCTAAGATGAAAATTGTAACAGTTTAGGCATTTGTTCATAGAAGTGAAAAATTATGACTACAGACATGGTACAATTGTCTTTTCTCATTTTGATACTTTGGTGCTTCACCATGACTTGGATATAAACTATTACTGCTTCAGGATGTCAACTGATCAAACATTTAACATTCACACCATTGAAACAAGAACATTGAAGCTCTGCTATCTTGAATGGCTAATGCAGTGACTGCCCACAACTTTGTACAGTGGTAGTAGGTGTTTGTGCAACATTGTGGTACAGTAGAGTTAGGGTTTTGCTCTTTCTCAGCTGTAGTGCAATTTTGGAGTTAGCATGTATAATGAGCAGGGGGTCTGGGAGACACAGACTACATGGGAGGTGCAAAGGTGGAGGGAGGAGCTTGCCTCCCTGCAAAGCATTATGTTTTTGATATTTTGGCCATTCAAAATAGTGGAACTTCAATGCAATTTTGATGATGTGTGTGTGTATATATAGACATTTTGGTAAGTCAACTTTGTAATATAGATCCAAATGTAGCACAGTCACATTTGGTGGTCAAATAGTCACTACTTCCTATTTCACTGGAGAGGGGGCACATCATTTAAAGAATGTAATTAAGTACCTATACGTAATTCCAAATTCAAACCTTTTCTCTAATCAAAAAATTGCAGGAAAGAAAGAAAGATAGCTCTTTCTTTGCCATGACTCATATGATACTCCTAGGGTTTTATAATTAATTTATTGATGACCTTTTGCCTGTTGACACTTCAATGACTTGCACACTCCCTGGGTACAACAACTCTGACAAAAAATATAGTTCAGCTGGAGAGTGCACTGTCAAATCTGCATATTTTTGTTAAGAATATACAGTTGTCAAGATCACCATTCACCTGTGCTGTTTACCTTTCGTGACCTTAATAAAGACAGAGATCTCCTCCCAAGTCATTTGGCTTCACTCCTTTTTATTCAAAGGTTTCTAAAGACTTTAACATTAGTCACATAGTTTGCATGTAACATGCACAGAACTTCATAAATAAGACTGATGGGTTAAGCAGCCTAAATTACTCAGTTTAAAAGAATTGTCCCAATTCTTGATCTTGTCTTCTGAACTGCGACTCTCTTATTTCATTCCAAGTTGAGAAAGACCTCTTCCTATTTTTTTTTCTTTTTGTCAACAATATATTTATAACAGAACATGAAAAACAATTAAAATAAACAGCAAATTAATCACATCAACTCCAATATCATATTACAATGTCTCACTGCACAAGTACACTTCCAAGAAAGTCCTGCTTACAGTTTGTAATATCAGTTACATTAGTAACTGAAATTAAACAAATTATGCCCTGATACAAGATAGCGGTCTAGGAGAAATTATAAATGTTTACATGCTTGTTAATCAGTTTCAGAAAGTGTTCAATTGACAGAGTGGGATTAGCTAGTGATACATTATGTAGGGTTATAGTAACAGCACTAGTTTGTCCACTTTTTTCTTATAGCCTGTCTTGCTTAGTATTCTGCTAAAGTCAGCTCTAATTCCTTTATAGTATTCATTAATTCAATAACCAACTGAATCTGTGGGAGTGAGCAGATTTCCAATTCCTCGGGCAAACCTTTTTTTGCAATTAGCATTAATAGATTCACCATCTTAAAGTCCTACTTAGAAGGGTTTACGTCCAAGCCTAACCCTATAAAAAAGGATTTATGAGAGAAACAGCGACTGTTAATACTCCTGTCACAGATCAATTGTGAATCCCTCTTAAATGATTCTTAAGAGTTGCTTCCCAGAAAAATGCACCCATCCACGTTTTATCTCTTTTCCCCACCTCTATCTAAGAAGACTGGTCTCTGTGAAGATTCTGTGTAATCTCAACAGAGTTTAAAAATATATGAAACAACAATGCCAACCTAAGAACCTGGGCATCTGAGACTTTGTAGTCAAAAGTAAGTTTCTCCATCTTTTTGGGGGATAGCACAGGTTAAGTCTCTTTCCGAAGTTTATTTATTTATTTTATTAATTTGTCTTTGTTTACTGGGAAAGTCTGAATTGGTAAAATCCATTTTCAGTGGGGGCCCAGGGAGAAAAGCTCTATTTGCTTACATTGGATTATATTAAGTTCCAGTCAAAACACAGTGTAGTTACATTTCTATTTACAGTTATACACAAATAGTAGTTGCATTTAAACATTCTAAGATTTTTCAGAGGTGGAAGTTACTAAAGAGAAAGCACACGTGTAATTTAGTAGATTGTATAGGCAACGGTTATGTATAAAATTGTTTTGTCATTTCAGTGACAGGTTGAAAATATTATATTTAAGGAGAGAATTTGGAGCGTATCATGCAGTGAACACAACGTTTCAACCTTGTGATGAGCATGTACAGGATCAACAATGGTTAAGATGTTGTTTAAACAGTGGTTTAAAACTACTGAGTTTGTTGGAGAGTTTTATTTGTGTGGGGATACTATTCCAGTGTTTAGCAATGTATTGGGACTACAGCGAGTCTCCTGCATCCTAAACCCATTTGTAACATCTTATTTTGTAGTAATATGAATATACTGAGTATAGGAGTGTGAATGAGTATAATATAACGTTTGTAGGTATTGCTAACAATATATTTGCTAAGTGGCTGATTGCTTCTGCAGTCTAACACCCATTCAAGTGTCCTAGGATAATATTTCAGTGATACCATGGTTATCTTCAGGTTAACTAGTTTATTGATCAGTGTCTTGAAAACATCTACTGCATCCTCCTGCAAACAAAACAAGGTTTTAAAATCCAATAACTCCATGGGTTTCTTATTTATCAGAAGTTGTTTAGCCAATTAAGTACAACAGACCTATTGTCAATAGACCAGGAAATTATAGATTTCAAAGGATAAACTGGAAATAATAAACTGATAAAACAAAGGAATGTCACGGCAAGGAAACTCTTTCCAGACTTATAGTTAGTAGGGCTTAAGGAGCGCTTTCATTTTTAATAAAAACTTCATCAGATAAAATTCATAAAAAGTCACACCCATATATAAACATAAATATACTAATCAGCTTCAAACATTTGATCACATGGTCACCGAGCCCCAGCACTCATGCAAAACATTTAAAGTGACAAAGTATTATTCACACATAATTCCTATCAATATATATAACTGTCTTCAAAAACTTACTTAAAATCAAAATCATATATACATAAACTCAAATAAATTTGTTAAATCCATTTATTTGTCTCAAAAGTGCTTTAAGTTTGAGCAGGCAGTTTATTGATAGTTGTTCATTTATAATTCACCAGCTATTTGCATTTAAACATAGCTGCCAGTACAACTCATGCTTCTCCAAATTTAAAGTCCATGGTACAAAGAATTTTTGCTTCTGTTTATTAATCACCTCAAACATGAGATTATCAATAAAATCTACCTGGTACCCCCATTTTTAAACATGTCCTTTAATAACATACATTCATCCCAAAAGGCTTCATCTAGTGTGACCATCCTGGCAGCACGTAGAAACTGCCATTTTACAACTGCTTTTTTCTGTGAAAGTGGATGTGCACTTGAAAAATGCAGAAAACGTTTAGAATGTATCTATTTTCTATGTGGTTTTGAAAGGAACAACTTATTGGTAACATATTTTGTCAACCAGATATCTAAATATGAAATTACTGTATCATGATTTGTGCATGTAAAAGTCCAAAAATAATTGTACTTTGATTAATATAATCTAAAAATTGAGGAATTTGTTCTTTATCCCCATCCCATAGGATGAACATGTCATCCAAAAATCATGTATAAAACATGCAGGATCCAAAAAACTCAGAATTAAATAAATATTTTTTCTCCCACTGAATCATAATGATATTAGCAAACAGCCCCCCCTCCAACATGCTGACCCCATAGCAACTCCTTTGCTTTGCAAATATAGTTATTTTTCAAACACGAGATAATTACTTTTCAGTACAATTTCCAATACATTTTCATACAATGTAATATGCTCTTGTGGGATTCCTTTTTCAAATAGGAATTCCATAAATCATGCTAAACCCAACTGATGTGATATCACTGTATATAAATCTCTAACATCTATAGTGATACATATGTATGAATCTTTGAAAGGGATTGTATTTATTTTTTTGTAAGAACTCCCAGGAGTTGTAGCACACGTTCTTCTTGCAATACCAAGGCTTTAAGTTTCTTGTCCAAGAACTTGGTGAACAGGTGAGTAATGGACCCTCACGCATCCACGATGGGGTACATTAGGAGCTGATTTTTTGAATCTTGGGAGAAAAAAATATTGGGAGAAAAAATAGTTATTTAATTATGAGTTTTTTGGATCCTGCAAGTACCCGGTGGATTTCATTGATAATCTTATGTTTGAGGTGATTAATAAAGAGGAGCAAAAATTCTTTGTACCAGTTTTATGTAATACTTCCACTAGTATGAATAACAATAATAGCATTAACAATGTTCCAAGAAAGAAAAAAACTGAAAGCCAAGTAAAATTCAAAAATGCGCTTATCATGACTTCCTAAATTGACAGCACTTTTATCAAATGTATTCTTGAAAAGAACTGATCTGTATTGAGGGATGACTGAAAAATTGCAGAAAATATTGGTGAAAAACCCCAAGTGATATATAGTAAGGGCTTGAACTTCAAAACCATTTTAGAAAGGGAAGTAAGAACAATATAAAAAAAAGTTAATGAAATGAATAAATGCAGACATTGTGGTTATTGCAAGTATATTTATGTTAATAACAACAATGCAGTTAAAATGAAAGTTTTTTTTCAATTGTAACACAAAACGAGTTGTATATTGTGCACTTTGTACATCATGCCGTAGGTTTTATAATGGAAAAACTGAATACAAACTTAAGGATAGAGTTCATAAGCACATGTATGACATTAAGAAGGAAAAGGATACTAATGTCTTATTCAAACATGTGCAAGAAAACTTGGGGCATAAGTTTAAGTTTACGGTTGTGGATCAAGTGTTACTGAATGATGGGAGGGACCATGGACTTTAAATCTGCAGAAACGTGAGTTGTACTGGCAGCTATGTTTAAATGCAAATTAGCTGACCAGGTTTAAACAAGCAACTATCAATAAACTGCCTGCTCAAACTTAAAGCACTTTCGAGACAAATAAATGGATTTGACAAATGTATTTTATTTTATGTGTATATCATTTTTCTTTTAACTAAGTTTTTGGAGACAGTTATATATATTGATATGAATTATGTGTGAATAATACATTGTTGCTTTAAATGTTTATGTATGTAGGGGCTCAGTGACCACATGATCAAATGTTTGAAGCTGGATTGGTATGTGTGTGTGTATATATATATATATATATATATATATATATATATATATATATATATTGAGGTCATTTTTTATGTATTTTTTCTAATGAAGTTTTTATTAAAAATGAACACTCATTAAACCCTATTAACTATAAGCCCTGAGAGAGTTTCCTTGCCTTGCTGTTATTTTGTTTTATTAGATTTGAAAGGAGCAGTTGGAGAAAGGAAAATATTACCGTACAAAATCATCCACAACCTGAGCTGAGTACAGTGTGACCTTGGTGGACACTATTACAAAGTAGACATTAAGGTTCCTGTTGTAGTTCCCCATTTCACTGGTATAAGGCTTATATAAGCTACAGGGCTAATGTTCTGTAGTTTGATTTCAATTTGATTATACAAGAAGGGCTAATTGTTGTTATGTAATTAAGCCATGTTGTGAGTACTTAAAATTTCCAATGGAACTCAGAAAAGTTCTGTGGGAGAAGACAGCATGCTATGTATGGCTTAACTCATTGACACCTATAGGGCCTTTTTGTATCCTTCCAGTGATCACCCATAGCTCCCTATGGTGTCCTGAACTTTTCTGGGTGTTTCTTTTTAACTAAGTGACTTACCAGTTAATACTATGCAGTATTAGAAAGGGCAAAGAATAATTAACAAAACAACACTGAGATTGTTAGTCTAGGATGTCCTGTAATGGAGAAATACTTTACTGTTTTCTATTTACTATTCATATTTTCATATTTATGTTAATATTTTTATAACTAAGAGACCTATATGCTATTTAGGAGCTTGGTGTGAAATACCATGGTGGGAGACAGAAAATTTAATTGTCAATGCTCATTTTTACCACAGAATATTGGAGATATTGATATTTGTTTGTCAGTAATTATGAAAACAAACAATATATATTTATTTATTTATTAACATTTGAAAGTCCACTGGGTCAGAAACCCATTTTCAGCGGAGGCCCAGGGAGAAAAGCTCCACAATACATTACAGTGATAACTAGTTTGACATGGGCTTTAAAAGTATTACATGTTAAAAAAAGTCAGTAATTCAGAGAAAAGTACTATATGTCTACAATACTATTTAAAGAAGTCTAGATAAAATTTACAAGATTTACAGAAGTCTTCACAAGATGAAAGAGGAAAAAGTACATTTCAAGCAACAAATTTGCAGGAGTTTACTTTATTCAACATTGGAGAAACATGGGGTTTGATACAGTACTATATATGTTAAGAATACAGTATACTGTATGGAGGCAATTATCCAATGGTTATTATGAAAGACTGGGTTCACATAGTGTGCTTATTTTTTATTTATTTATTTTTTTAAGGAGGTTTGTTTCTGAGGCAGGTGCAGGATGGATTATTTAGATAATGTGTTTTTAGAGCTATTTTACAGGTTTTTTTGGTGGTCAATTTGGGTTATTTCAGATGGTAGGTTATTCCAAAGTTTGGCTATGGAGTGGGAGAACAAGCATTGACCAGCTCTTTTGTTGGGATTTGTTATTGTGAGCAAGGGTTTACAGGAAGATCTTAGTGTCCTAGTAGGGGTATTTGTTTGTAGGATTGCTTTGAGAGCTGGTCATGCATTAGGTTTACTGATATGTTTGTGGGCTAGGGTTAGTTGGGTATATTTTAGATGGTGGGAGAATTCTAGCCATTTTAGTTCTGAGATTGCTAGGCAGTGATGAGAATGGTATGGTTTTTCGGAAGTGAATTTGGCTATTTTATTGTAGCAGGATTGTAGCTTATTACTAAGGGTTGAGTGAAGATTGGTAACAATGGCACTACCATATAGGAGGTAAGGGATGAGTAGGGTATTAGCTAGTTTTATTTTGGTATATTTATCCATGAAGAGCTTAGGGCGATATAGGTTGCTTAGTCTGAAATGGGTTTTCTTTATTACATTCAGGATGTTTGGTTCATAAGTGAGTTTGTTATCTATTGTTATGCCTAGTAGTTTGGCTGTATTTACTAGTTCTATTTCTGTGTCGTCTTTAGCAAGGATTTTGAAGTCAGTGTCATGTGATTTTGAAGAAAATAGTAAAAGTTTGATCTTTTTGGGGTTTAGCATAAGTTGTGCATTAATTAACCACGATTCGATAGAAGTAAAGGCCTGTTGTGTGACTGTGAGGAGATTTGAGAAATTTTTGGAGGTTGATATCAGAGTTGAATCGTCCACATATTGGATGAAATTCTGGATTTGGGAGGCTTTTTGCAGGTCACTGACAAAAATATTAAACATCAGTGGACCTAAAATGGATCCCTGTGGTACTCCTATATTGTTGGGTTGTTATTCAGATTGTACATTTAGCCATCTTACTGATTGTCCCCTGTTCTGTAAGTAAGATGAAAACCAGTTTAGGGATCTTGAGGAGCAGCCTAGTTTTAATAGTTGACTTAATAGCTTAGTATGTGAGACACATATGTACTTAATACTTCAAAAACAAATGTCTTATAAACTATTGCACAATATCAGGCGAAACCTTAAATATTGAAGAAAGCTATTGAACTATCCTTATCGCCCCCAATTTCCCCTCAGGAAATACCCTCTGCCATTTCTCCCCCAGCTATCACTAAAGAACAGGTCATAAGAAAAAAAAATAAAGAACAGGTGTGTTGGTCCAGTAGCAGAAAATGCAAAGACACTGGAACACATACATGATATAATTAATACCTTTTATTGAACCAACATAGGGTTTGCAATTACTTGAGCTGTGGCGCTGACATGAGCCCTGTGTCAGGAATTATTAATTTAATGATGTTAAATATAGTGCTTAAATATCTACTTGTGCCTTGAGAGGAAAGTACATAATTTATTTCTGATTGGTTAAAAGAAAACATTTTGGAAAATGCTAGGATGGAGAACATGCAACTCGTGTTTACACCTCAGAGACAGACAGTATATGTGTGTGTGTGTGTGTGTGTGTGTGTGTGTGTGTGTGTGTGTGTGTGTGTGTGTGTGCGTGTGTGTGTGTGTGCGTGCGCGTGTGTGTGTGTGTGTGTGTGTGTGTGTGTGTGCGTGTATGTGTGAGAGAGAGACTGAATGTGTAGAACAGGGTCAAGACATGCTATATAATAAAACTTTGGCATGTTACATTAGAGTTAGTGTTCACTGAGCAGAGAAGAAAACACTCAGAGAGATTGCTCTGACATTTAATAATACATTAAATCTCAAAACAAGAGATTTGCAGGGAGAGCAGTTAAATTCAGAGAAGGAAAACAAAAACTATAATATGTAAGCTGTTAGTCTGTCTAAACAATCAATCTTTGTGAGATAGAGATTTTAGTTAGCGGAAAATATGAATTATCAATAATGTGCAGTTCAAATGATGAGAAAGGCAGGGACTATCAAGAGAATAAGATATAGAGTTAGAATATACAGATATTGTATGCATTTAATACATTAAACAGACTGTGTTTATCTAATTGACAGAGAGAAATAAGGAGAGAGAGAAAAGAAATCTTATAATAATATAAACTACAAGTTATATATCTTGAGAGATAATCATTGTTATTTATATTGCTACTTATACAATCAAGCATATGTTTTTATATTTCTGTAAATATTTAATAAACATACAGTCAGAGAGGAATTTCTTGCTGTCATGTGAACACTTATGTCTAGTGAACAAAAATACTGCAACAATATAAGCATTGATTGTACAGTTTCCCAGATATGGGAATTTGTGAATGTTAAGCAAACAATGTAATTCTGAGTTTATGGGCATTATAATATATTATAATATTTATGGAAAGACTATGAATGCACTGACTATTATAACTGTAAAGGATGTTCGTTACTGATAAAATTGGTATTTGTGCAATCTTAATAGCTTTTATTGTTCACAAACCATTTATATTTGTCTGTCTTATGCTTCTTAAGTTGATTTTTCTAAAAATGCTCTGAAATGCAAGGGTGTGTGCAGGTGGCTAGAGGTGTGACATTTCAGACCACATACGTGTCAAAGAGTTAAAGGAGTTACATTAGCCACTACTAAAATAAAGGTTTAATTTTGAGTGTGACATGTTGTGGAGTATCACCTTTCAATACGCTACAGACAGAGCCTCTCTCTTGCCTTCCATGGATAAGTTAGCAGACACATACTGTGTGCGTGAACAACTTCTACTGCTTTGATCTTGTGTTTATTTTATAATTAAACATGCTTTTGAATGTTAACTGTGACCTGTCTCCTAATCTCCTGTATTCTGGGTTTTGGATGTAACCAAGTGAACAAAGGAATACATAAGACAAAAATTAAATTCTGATTTTGGAATGTAAGAGGAGTGTCATCATGGAATAAGTTGAATGAATTATTTTCATTACTGAAGCAGCAAGCTCCAGATGTAGCTTTCACAGGAAACTATAGGTACGACAAAAGGGACTGATAAGATTTAGAAGAAATGGAGAAGATGGGGGTGAGGAGTAAGCTACTTGCTCAAAATAAGCTAACAGATCATAACAGGATCATAGTTTATTCTGATCCACCAATCACTCAGTCGGAAAATTCTAGAAAAATGCAAAGTCAGAGATGGCAGATAGTTAATACAGAAAATAAACACAGAACAGGGGACTTTTCTAACAGGGAGTTTTTATGGACCAAATGAAGAATAATGAGAGACATTTGGCCAATTTTCTGGAATGTTAGAACAAAGACTGTACAGTTATAGGGGAGATTTTAAATTTGCTCTTAATCCACAAAAGGATAGGCTTCTGGCAGACAGACAACCTCTTCTGTGTCTAAGTTAAGTAGTGACTAATTTTCTTGTAGATATGAATCTTACAGATGCTTGGTGGGCCCTGCATTCAGAGGACACACATTATACTTACATGGCTCCTGTAGTAGGATGTGCAAGCATGCTAACTATATCCTTATTAGAGCAAGGGACATTCAAAACGTGATAACAGGTGACCATCTGTTACTTTCTTTATTGGAACACAATGCTATAGTAGTAGAAATGGTTTACCCAGGAGATCCTATTATAATTAGAGGGTGGATGTTCAATACACTCCTATGAAAGGATAAAGATACAAAATAAATTATTGGGTAGGCTTTTCAAGAATGTATAGGGGATTAGTGTGAAATGGGTCAGGATACTAGAGAAGGATGGGGGTACTGTGAAACAAAATATCAAAACCATAACACAACAGCTGAGACAGGAGAGGAGAGAGGATAGCGGACAGAAAATAGGAAGGCTGGAGCACAATATTAAAGAAAAAGAAGCAATGTTTAAAAAGAGCAAGTCTAATAGCAGAACTGTAAGGCAGGAAATTATGCAGTTTAAGAAGGAGAGCATAGCACTTCAGGTCCTGGAGATGGAAGATCAGTGGGAGGGATGGAAAAGTCTGGCATGGGCAAAAGACATCTCTTCTCCAAGTTTCTTGGCCCATAAAGGAAAGGAAAAGTTATACAAAGGTTTTGTTAGATGAAGAGGGAATACTGCAAAACAATGCTTACATCAGTCATAGAATGATGGCTGAAAAAAATAAAAAAAAACTAACTTTTTCAAAAGAGGTTTGTCTCCCTCAGTTAACAGACCAAGACTTAGAAATTATAAATAAGACAAATTTGTGGGAACAAATTAGTCAAGCAATTTGTATGCTTCTTGGAGATAAAGCATCATGCTGAATGGTACACCAGAGTAGTTTGACATATTCTTTACTGAGACTATATTCATTCATAATTAGAGAACTATATGATCATCTTCCTCTTTTCTCCTGCCTTACTTCAATCTTTCCCCCAAAACAACAGACAGGATCCTCAGTCCCTCTGCCAGGTAGTAAACTTATGTAATGTAACATCATGTACTTTGCAACATGCCTGTAACTTGCTAAACATGTGTTACTATAGTAACAGCAATGTAACATTTTGTTCATTTCTGACTGAGCTCTTGGCATATGAATTGCATTTATTTGTGAATGAGCTTTTGGCATGTGAATGGCTTTCAACCTTTTGGACACAGGCTGTAAATTAATTTGCCAAAGTACACTATAAAAATATTAACCCAACTATACCTTTCTCAGGATGTCTAATTCACAATAATATCAAATTTCAGTGGGAAAATCACTGCTAATCACATCTCTCAGAGGCAAAATGCAACGGTTCTTCACTTTTTTTTAAAACTGGTAATATTTTCAGTATCATTTACCAAAAGACAATATACTTACAATGTTTGGCACAAAAAACAATAATACAAGAAACCATTTTCCTATCTGCAGCTAGTCTGAAACTTCATTTCTTGAAAAAAAATTAAGAGGAGGCAGTGGCATTTTTTAACATTGCCATGGTTCTCCTATTTTAACCTCATTTGAGTTGTATTTTTAAAAAACTTGCCTCAGGGATAGGGATGCCCAGACGATTCCTTCTATGAACAGGAAATTAGTTCATATGTTATTTTTAATGTTTAGCTCTGTTTGCATTTATAACCACAAAACAAAAAAATAATTAAAATGTACACAGCTAATCTGGATCCTTGCCAAGTCTTGCATAATTTAGCTCCACAGTGAGATTATGCAACATTACAAAGTTCAGTAAACATCGTGCATTTCATAATTACTCTTAGTTCCAGTGCAATTTTGCTGAGCTTTTTGTTACTAAGTAAACTTTTTTAGCATAACATCCAATATTTTTCCCATGTTGTATAAGTTATTTGGACTGTACTTCCAAAAAAAAAGCAAAAGTGTATTAAATGAATCTCTGCATTTAAACTTAAATAAAATGATAATTTAATGAAGTTGTAGTTGCCTTTCCATTATTATACGACTATAACTATGTTGATAATTACATTACGTGTTGGACCTTTTCTCAACAAGCCTCTTCTGGAAATGAGATTTTAGTCAAATTTGGCTATCCCAGTCAACATAGGCAGATTAAAAAAAAAAAAAAAACTGTAGTCACAATACTAAACACGAAGCACTTCAACACTTCTGCCATGACCACAAATCTATTAATTTCTGAATGCTGGTACAACAATACAATCCCAACAGCAACTGATGTTCCTATCTCCCACATCTTATGCCTGTGGCAGGCGACCTGTTTGCTCTACAGTTATTATCCCACTGTGTTCATGAGAGTAGTTCCAATAATAGATAGCATGCTGAAAATATGAGGTCAAAATGTTAAAAAAATGTGGAGCTGTAGGCATTTGTCAAAAAAAAAAAAAAAAAACAACTCATGAATACCATCAGTATAAATGTGGAGCTATAGGCACTGTCAAAATAAAATAAAAAAACACATGAATACTGTCAGTATAAATGTGTGCAGTGTTTATCACATGTAATGCTATTATTATTATTATTATTAACAGTAGTCATAGTGATATTACATGGGCAGCACAATGCACTGTGATTCCCTCACAGTGCTTGGTTTTACAATTTGGTTCTTGGCTGTGGTGCTTTCTGAATGGAGTCTGCAAATCCTCCCAAGTGATTTATACCAGGTGCGTTTCCAGAGATATACTATATATGAATTGGCATCCCTCCACACATTGCATGTCAGTGTGTGTGCAGAGTTAGAGTGAGTATGTGCTTGCATCCTGTGATGGACTGGCAACCTTCTCATTATTTATTGTGCCTACTCAGTTCTGTGATAAGCATTAGTTCACTTGTGTCCTTGAAGTGAATTAAGTTGGTAAGTGGACAACAAATTATTATTATTATTATTATTGCTATTATTATTATTGGTTTTGCAAAAAAGTATGACTGTGCACTACTAACCTGTGATGGAGGAACATGATTGTGCAGGTGCTTTTTTGTAAGCGTGGATGTTTTTCTTTTTGGGGTGGTCAGGGATGGTGGACCTATAAGCTGTTTCTTTTTTCCTGCAATACTTTTTACTATAATATTCACAGAAGTATATACATCAAGCATGGCTGTGGAAACATATCAACTGCAATTATCAAACACTGTTATAGTCAGCTTGAGTTTTGTCAGCTATAAGAGTTCACTTAAGTGAAGGATTCATTGTGGTCACAATTGTGTCAATTATGTGACTGTGGAGTTAGTATACATGTTTATTTATATATATATATATATATATATATATATATATATATATATATATATATTTATATATATTTATATGTGTGTGTATATATATATATATATATATATATATATGGATCTACTTTCTTTACATGAAAGTACTCTTCAGTTAATTTTACTTACCCGAGCTAACTCCACCAAGGCTCCATTACAACGAATGAATGGACTGCTGAATTCCTTTCCCTGTGAAATGGGGATGCACAAGCCAGTGCATTTCTTTGTGCCGGTCCCAAGCCCGGATAAATGGGGAGGGTTGCGTCAGGAAGGGCATCCGGTGTAGAACTTTGTCAAATCATTTCATGCAGTCACCAATAAACATTTTCATACCGGATCAGTCGAGGCCAGGGTTAACAACGACCGCCACCAGTACTGTTAGCCTACAGGGTGCTGGCAGAAATTGGGCTACTGTTGGCCAAAGGAGGAGAAGAGGTGGAAGACATGGCCGAAGGCAGGAAGAGAGGAGAAAGGCTAGGACTGTGGTAGTGAGGGTCGGAACGTTGAATGTTGGCAGTATGACTGGTATAGGGAAAGAACTAGCTGATATGATGGACACAAGGAAGGTTGGTATATTGTGTGTGCAAGAGACCAGATGGAAGGGGAGTAAGGTTAGGTGTGTCGGAGGTGGGTTCAAATTGTTTTTTCATGGTGTGGATGGAAGGAAAAATGGCGTAGGAGTTATTCTGAAGGAACAGTATGCTAAGAGTGTTTTGGAAGTGAAAAGAGTGTCAGATAGAGTGATGTTTATGAAGATGGAAATTGATGGTGTAATGATGAATGTTGTTAGTGCATATGCTCCACAAGTTGGGTGTGCAATGGATGAGAAAGAAAAATGTTTGGAGTGAATTGGATGAAGTGGTGATAACTGTACCCAAGGGTGAGAGAGTGGTGATTGGAGCAGATTTCAGTGGGCATGTTGGTGAAGGGAACAGAGGGGATGCGGAAGTGATGGGTAGGTATGGTGTTAAACATAGGAATGCAGAAGGTCAGATGGTAGTGGATTTTGTGAAAAGGATAGACATGGCTGTGGTGAATATGTATTTTAACAAGAGGGAGGAGCATAGGGTGACATACAAGAGTGGAGGAAGATGCACACAGGTGGATTATATCTTATGTAGGAGGGCCAGTTTGAAGGAGATTGGAGACTGTAAAGTGGTGACTGGAGAAAGTGTAGTTAGGCAGCATAGGATGGTGGTTTGTAGGATGATGCTGGTGATCAAGAAGAGGAGGAGGAGTGTGAGAGCAGCACCAATGATCAAATGGTGGAAATTGAAAAAGGGTAATTGTGAGGTGGAGTTCAGGGATGAGTTAAAGCAGGCACTGGGTGGTAGTGAAGAGTTACCAAATAGCTGGGTAACTACAGCAGAGCTAGTAAGGGAGATGGCTAGAAAGGTGCTTGGTATCACATCTGGACAGAGGAAGGACAACAAGGAGACATGGTGGTGGAATGAGGAAGTACAGGAAAGTATACAGAGGAAGAGGGTGGCAAAGAAGAAGTGGGATTGCCAGAGAGATGAAGAAAGTAGACAAGAGTATAAGGAGATGAGGTGCATGGCGAAGAGAGAGGTGGTGAAGGCTAAGGATAAGGCATATGAAGAATTGTATGAAAGGTTGGACACTAAGGAGGGAGAAAAGGACCTGTATCGATTGGCTAGACAGAGGGACCGAGCTAGGAAAGATGTGCAGCAGGTAAAGGTGATAAAGGATAATGAGGGAAACATACTCACAAGTGAGGAGAGTGTGTTGAGGAGATGGAAAGAGTACTTTGAGGGGTTGATGAATGAAGAGAATGAGAGGGAGAGAAGGTTGGATGATGTAGGGATAGTGAATCATGAAGTACAATGGATTAGCAAGGAGGAAGTAAGGATAGCTATGAAGAGGATGAAGAATGGAAAGGCTGTTGGTCCAGATGACATACCTGTGGAAGCATGGAGGTGTTTAGGTGAAATGGCAGTGGAGTTTTTAACCAGATTGTTTAATGAAATCTTGGAAAGTGAGAGGATGCCTGAGGAATGGAGAAAAAGTGTTTTGGTACCGATTTTTAAGAATAAGGGTAATGTGCAGAGCTGTAGTAACTACAGAGGGATTAAATTGATCAGTCACAGCTTGACGTTATGGGAAAGAGTAGTGGAAGCAAGGTTAAGAAGGGACGTGATGATTAGTGATCAGCAGTATGGTTTCATGCCAGGAAATAAATCATTTCAAAACTTTTCCCACCTTTAATGTGACCTATAACCTGTACAATTCAATTGAAAAAGAAACAAATTTGTTAAGGGAAAAAATATAAAAAATAAAAAACATACAATAAGCTGGTTGCATAAGTGTGCACACCCTTTAACTAATACTTTGTTTTAATTACAGCATTCGGTCTTCTTGGGTACACACCTGCCATCAATTAAAGAGACTCTGATTAACCCCAAATAAAGTTCAGCTGTCCTAGTAGGATTTTCCTGACATTTACTCAGTTGCCTGCTACAGCAAAAACCATGGTTGGCAGAAAGCTTACAAAGCATCAAATGGATCTCACTGTTGAAAGGTATCAGTCAGGAGAAGGGTACAAAAAAATTTTCACAGCATTGGATATACCATGGAACACAGTGAAGACAGTCATCAAAAAGTGGAGAAAATATGGGACAACAGTGATATTGCAAAGAACTGGACGTCCCTCCAAAATTGATGAAAAGACAAGATGAAAACTGGTCAGGGAGGCTGCCAACAGACTGACAGCAACACTGATGGAGCTGCAGGAATTTCTGGGAAGTACGGATTGTGTACTACATGCGACAACAATCTCCCATATTCCCCATGTCTGGACTATGGGGTAGGGTTGCAAGACGGAAGCCTTTTCTTACACAGAAAAACATCCAGGCCTGGCTAAAATTTGCAAAACAATACATCAAGTCTCCCAAAGTATGTGGGAAAATGTGTTATGATCTAATGAGACCAAGGATGAACTTTTTGGACACAATTCTAAAAGGGACGTTTGGCACAAAAACAACACTTAGCATCACCAAAAAAACACCATCCCCACGGTGAAGCATGGTGGTGGCAGTATCATGCTTTGGGGTTGCTTTTCTTTAGCTGGAACTGGGGCCTTAGTCAAAGTGGAGGGAATTATGAACAGTTCCAAATACCAGTCACTTTTGGCCTAAAACCTTCGGGCATCTGCTAGAAAACTGAAGATGAAGAGGAGTTTCACCTTTCAACATGACAATGACCCCCAAGCATGCATCCAAATCAACAAAAGAATGGCGTCACTAGAAGAAAATTAAAGTTGTGCAATGGCCCAGCCAGAGCCCAGACCTAAATCCAATAGAAAATCTGTGAGGTGACCTGAAGAGGGCTGTGCACCAGGCTACAACTCTTACTACACTTTTCATCCACCAAACCAGGATCGAAACACTAAAGATGGATGAGTGACCATATTCACCAAGGATATTCACACCACCAGGCTAGTTGCCCAACACAATGCATCTAAAATTCTCCAGGTGCAACTAACACTAGGTAAAACTGCAATCCAAATTGTAGCTTGCTACAGATCCCCCACCATGCCCCAAGATTCTCACTACACCTTTCTAAACATACTGGAAAATATTAAGATACAACCAAAGACCCTAATACTGGGAGACTTCAACTACCCTGCCATTAACTGGGAAAACTACTCGTGTACCAACAGCTTTGCCCAACGGTTCTTAGAATTCATAAATTCCAATGCCCTAGATCAACTAATCCATTGTCCCACCAGGGGCTCCAATATCCTAGACCTGGTCATTACCAACATGGGAAATTGATGCCCCACACCTATGGTCACCCCCTCGTTGGTCAGGTCAGACCATAAGCTAATCACCCTTAACATCCACATCCCACCCCCACCCCCCAGTAAGGAAACCTCCATAAAAAACTTCTCCAAAGCCAACTTCATGCTACTCAAGTCAGAAGTGACAAACTTCATGACACTCATGCTGACAGGAACTGAAAGTTCAACTGCTGAGTCCTGCACTAAGGCACTGTACGGGCACATCCACTCATGCATGAATTGTGCCATCCCAAATAGAACCAAGATGCTCACCTCCAAAAAATGAAGCCAATCTGGTGGTCCCCTGCCATAAACAAACTTTACAACAAAAGGAAGAAACTGATGCAAAAAGAGGAAAATCCCAGGATGCAAAAAACTCCCTTACCAGCCTCAGTAAGAAGCCGCGATCCCTCATAAAATCCTCCAAAGCTAGTTACAAAAATAAAATTGCCAAAGATTCCAAAGACAACCACAAGGCATTCTATAACTATGTCAAGAATCTAAATGGCAATGCTCAGATCTACTCTGAGCTACAACAGAATGGCATTAAATATACTGATCCCAATGATATTGCCAATATCCTGGCAGATCAATTCTGTGAGAACTTCACCCCCTCTCACCCCCTAAATGGCCCATCTCAATACCGGAAGATTGCCAAATTCCGGTAATAACGGCCACACATGTAAAAAACACACTCTCCAAAGCTAAAAATACAGCATCCATGGGACCAGATGACATACTACACTTCATGTCTACTACATGAACTACAAAATAAACTGGCACCTGTGTCATGTTTAATCATAGCCTCACCTCAGACTTCATGCCCACTGAGTGGCGCACAACTACAGTTATCCCACTCGACAAGGTGGATCCACCTTGGATCCTGGAAACTACCGCCCCATCAGTCTGACGAGCCTGATCTGCAAAGCCATGTAACGTATTATCATGGAACTTATAAACAAAGACATTGGCAACCTTCAAACAGTGGACTCCACCCAATTTGGGTTCGTGAAGGGCCAATCTTGCCTCCTGAACCTGAGTGGCTTCTTTGAATCAGTCTCCAGAGCCGTGGATGAGGGTAAGGTGGTCCACACAGCCTATCTAGACCTCACCAAGGCCTTTGACACCATCCTCCACTCTGGAATCATAGATAAACCTACTAAGCTGGGCATTAATCCCTACATCACTCAATGGGCTGCCAACTGGGTTACTGACAGAACCCACACTGTAAACGTAGCTGACTCCAAATCCAGCAACAGACAAGTGACAAGTGGAGTACCTCAGAGTTCAGTCCTGGGACCACTCTTGTTTGGCATCTACTTCTCTGAAGTACAGACCAATACTAAGGGACTCTAGCTAACAAAGTAGGCAGATGACTGCAAACTGGGAGCCATTATTGAATCTCCAAATGATGTGGATACTCTACAAAAGGGTCTTGCAGAAACAGATGCTTGGTGCCAGAGCCATGGGCTCAAGCTCAATGCTAAGAAATGTACAGCTATCCCCTTTGGGAAAAAAACATGTACCCATGAATTACCACATAGGTGGCAGTACACTAAACACTGAAAGTGTGAAAAGAGACTTAGGGACACAGGTGGACAGTGGTCTCATCTTTGATAACCACATCACCACAACAGTCAGGAAATTCTTCTATGTGGCACACCTCATCACTAAGGGCTTTTCATCCTGAAAAAAAGGAGGTCATTGCCCCACTGTACTCATCCCTCATTAGACCCATTATAGAATACAATGCCCCATTTGGTATGTTCCTCTCAAGACACCTGCAACAACTGGAAAGGCCACAGAAATACCTCACTAAAAAAATCAGAGGCCTAAAGCAGATGCCCTATGCTGACCACCTTAAAAAACTACAGCTATACTCTGTTGCATATCGTCTACTCAGAGGCGATCTCTGCTTAACATACAAGGCCATGTCAAACCCAGAGCTGCTGGACATGCTACACTTAAAGAAATCCCAATCCCTCAGAGTCAAATGCTCCAGAGATCTAAACCTTGCCATCACAATAAACAAAACATGCTGGAGGGATAGGTTCCTGACCCAGAGACTCCCCAGACTCTGGAATAGACTGCCAATACATGTCAAGCAGAGCACCTCTTTGGCCCTCTTCAAAAGGAACTTTGACGATTGGATGGGAGAAAGGAAATTCACCCCGGGGATCTTATCAGTCGCCCTGCTAGACAGGGGCCCAGGAAGTACATAGTGTGGGAAGAAATAGCCAGGGATTTTTTATGGCTAGGCTTGTATAGGCCCTAGGGCTGATAGCCTAGTACCAGCCTATGAACCTATAAGATGCCCTTGCAATCTGACAGATTTGGAGCATTTTTGCAAGGAAGAGTGGGCAAATATTGCCAAGTCAAGATGTGCCATGCTGATAGACTCCTACCCAAGAAGACTGAATGCTGTAATTAAATCAAAAGATACTTCAACATAGTATTAGTTTAAGGCTGTGCACACTTATACAATCGGCTTACTGTACGTTTTTTATTTTTTATATTTTTTCCCTAACAGATTTGTTTGTTTTTCAATTGAATTGCACAGGTTGTAGGTCACATTAAAGGTGGGAAAAGTTTTGAAATGATTTAATGTGGTCTCATTTTTTTATATCACAAAAACCTGGCATTTTAACAGGGGTGTGTACACTTTTTATATCCAGTGTGTGTATACATGAAAAGGGACATGGAGGAGCTGTCCGATCTTGTAGCCCAGGCAGGTATGACCTTAACCTTGAGTAGCATCCTGCCATCACCCAGAATGATACCACAGTACAAGGACAAAATGATTGACTTCAACAATTGGCTAAGCTTCTGGTGATTCTGGTAATTCTAAGGGTATCCAGTATCTGTCTGCCTGGGATGACATGATCGACAAACCACAATGCTTTTCCAGATATGGCCTTCACCTTTCGCCCCTGGAATTCTGGATACTGGCTAAGGCTCTAGCCACCCCATATATTGCCTTTTTTAGGCAAGGTTCAAATGACAAATTCACCACCATAACAGGTACAAGCAAGCAGAGTCTGAGGGTATTGCTACTCAATGCTAGAAGTCTAAACCTCAAAATGCACTCACTCGAGGCACTCCTTAAAATGGAGAACATCGACATCTGTGCAGTAACAGGGACCTGGTTCAAGGCTCCAGAGAGTACCCCTGCATTACCAGGCTATAATTCATACCACACCTTTCGGCCACCTAACCTGGACCAAAACACTAAAGGCAGAGGCATGTCCATATTCATTAAGGATATCCACACCTCCAGGCTAGTTGCTCAGAATAATGCATCTGAGATTATCCAGGTGCAACTAACTCTGGGCAAGACTGCAATCCAAACTGTAGCTTGCTGCAGATCCCCCCACCATGCCCCAGGATTCCCACTCCTCATTTCTTGATACACTGGAAAATATTAGGGTACAATCTAACACCCTAATAATGGGTGATTTCAACTACCCCACCATTAACTGGGAAAACTACTCATGTACCAACTCATGCTCAACGTTTTCTGGAATTCACAAATTCCAATGCCTTGGATCAGCTTATCCACACCCCCACCAGGGGCAGCAATATCCTAGACCTGGTTATTACCAACATGGGCAACCAGTGCTCCACACCAGAGGTCAATTCCTCGTTGGTCAAATCCGACCACAAGCTAATCACCCTAGACATCCACATCCCTCCCCCATCCCCCATTAGGGAAACCACCGTAAAAAATTTCTCCAAAGCCAACTTCACGCTTCTTAAGATGGAAGTGGCAAACGTCACGACACCCATGCTGACGGACAACAGAGGTATGACTGCTGAATCCTACACAAATGCACTTTATAAGCACTTACATGAGTGCATGGATTTTGCAATCCCTAACAGAACCAAGATGCTATCCTCCAAAAAAAGGAATCCAATCTGGTGGTCCCCTGCCATAAACAAACTCTACATCATAAGAAAGAAACTGTTACAAAAAATGAGTAAAATCCCATGATTGGAGGAACTCTGTGGTCAGCCTCAGTAAGAAGCTGAGATCCCTCATAAAATCCTCCAAAGCTAGTTACAAAAACAAAATCGCCACTGACTCTAAAGACCACCACAAAGCATTGTATTGCTATGTCAAGAACCTCAATGGCAACACTCAGATCTGCTCTGAGGTACAGCACAATAGCACTAAATATACAGAACCAGCTGATATTGCCAACATCCTGGCAGATAGGTTCAGTGCTAAATTTACCCCCCTCTCAACCCCTAAAGAGCCCATCTCTATACCGGAAGAATGCAAAGTTCCTGTAATCACACCTGCACAGGTAAAAAACACACTCTCCAAAGCCAAGAACAGCATCCATGGGACCCGACAACATCCCAGGCTGCATTCTACATGAACTACAGAATGAACTGGCAACCCACCTAAGTACCATGTTCATTCATAGCCTCACCTCAGGCTATGTGCCCACTGAATGGCACACAGTGACAGTTATCCCACTCCACAAAGCGGTAGCAACCACGGACCCTGGAAACTACCACCCCATTAGCCTAATGAGCCTGGTCTGCAAGGCTATGGTACGTATCATCATGGAACTTATAAACAATGACATTGGTAATCTCCAAACTCAGGACTCCACCCAGTTCAGGTTTATAAAAGGCAGATCATGTCTCCTAAACCTGATAGACTTCTTTGAAGCGATCACCAAAGCCGTAGATGAGGGTAAGGTGGTTCACACAGCCTATCTAGATCTCGCCAAGGCTTTTGACACCATCCCCCACTCTGGAATTATAGATAAAGTCACTAAACTAGCTATAAATCCCTTTGTCACAAGATGAGTTGCCAACTGGGTCACTGACAGAACCCACACTGTGAAAGTAGCAGACTCCAAATCTAACTTCAGACCAGTGACAAGTGGAGTACCACAGGGTTCAGTCCTGGGTCCTCTCCTGTTTGGTATCTACTTCTCTAAAGTACAGGCTAACACAGAAGGTCTTTGGCTAATGAAGTTTGCAGATGACTGCAAACTAGGAGCCATAATCAAAACTCCAAATGATGTGGACATCCTACAAAAGGGCCTTGCTGAGACAGTTGCCTGGTGTCAAAGCCATGGCTTCAAGCTCAATGCCAAAATGTGCATTGTCATCCCTTTTAGTAAAAACTCTGTACCCATGAACTACCACATAGGCGGTAGTCTACTTAACACCAAAAGTATGATAAGAGACCTTGGGACACAGGTAGACAGTATTCTCTCCTTTGATAATCACACCACCACAGTAGTCAGGAAATCCTTCTGCATGGTACATGTCATCACAAAAGGTTTCTCATCCAGGAAAAAAGAGGTCATTGTTCCCCTCTACTCATCACTCATTAGACCCATTATAGAGTACAATGCCCCTTTTGGTATGTACCTCACAAGACATCTACAACAACTGGAAAGGCCGCAGAAATACCTCACAAAGAGGATTACTGGTCTCAAACAGATGGCCTACGCAGACCGTCTCAAAAAACTGCAGCTTTACTTCATCGCACATCGCCTACTCAGAGGCGATCTCTGCCTAACACACAATGCTATGTCAAACTCAGAGCTTTTGGACATGCTCCACTTAAAGAAATCCCAATCTCTCCGAGCTGCACGCTCTAGGGACCTAAACCTTGTCACCACAATAAACAGAGCATGCTTGAGGGATAGTTTCCCCTGGAACAAACTACCTATCTGTATCAAACAAACTCCTCATTAGCACTCTTCAAGAAAAATCTTAATGATTGGATGGGAGATAGGAAATTCACCCCGGGGATCACTTCTGCAGCTCTGCTCGACAGTGGCACAGGAAAATAATTTTCTTGGGTGGTGAAAGCCAGGGTACCTTGGGTTGTGTTATACCGTTATACCACTGCAGTTGCTTATTATTTTTCTTGAAGTTTGTCTTGTCAGGAAGCTATTAAATTGTTTTGGTCACTGATGTAGTTTACCAGCTTCCTGATTCATGTTAGACAAATTACACAAGAAGTGCTTTTGTGAAGTAATTGTGTGTGCAGGTGCCTTGTGTGATAGAATTTGATGGTTTTAGTTGGACATTAAATGTAGCATGTGTTTGATGAAGTGTGTTTTGTTGGTCTGTGATGGTCATTTGACTGGTTCTGTTTTGATGATTCTTTGTACTGATATATAATGATATACTTCATTTACTCACACACACACACACACACACACACACACACACACACACACACACACACAAACACACACACACACACACACACACACACACACACACACACACACACACACACACACAAGACTTTAACTTTAGGTGTAAAGTTGCCACTAATGTAAATGTGCATGGCAACATGGGGCCTAGTAAATATTTGGATGGGAGACCATGGGAATATTGAGTACTGTAGCTAGCCTGCAGTCATAGCATCTTGAATGCTCTGATTTTGTCTAATCTCAGAAGTTAAGCAGGGTCAAGCCTGATTAGTATTTGGATAGGGCACAACTTGGAAATACCAGATGATGTCCTCTATCTTACAGCCATACCACTCTGAATATATCCAGTCCCATCAGGTCTCAGAAGTAAGAAAGGTCATGCTTGGTTCATAGATAAGTACTTGGTTAACTGCCCTTGTGAATGATTTTAAGCTTAGTCAGATTCCCTCAAAGGTGAAAATCAAGCCCTTTACCCTTGTGTCTATGAGGTAAATACCTTAATTATTACGCCAGACCCTCCCCCTAGTTGGATGCTAAGTACTTAGATCGGAGATTTATTTGTAACACCAGGCACTGTAGGCTCACCTATAGCTGTACCAGGGTCTGTATCACATCATTGAATCACTAATAATCGAATGCCTCTTTGTTGAAGAACTATTTAGCGAAAAGAACTATTCAGTTAAGAAACTTTTCAGTGAAAACTTTCCTAGAGTAAACTTATGTTAGTCTGCCCTATTGACTGAAAAAAAAACCCCAAAAACTTAACACTTACACAAGTGAGGGGGCTGCACCCCCACACCCTCCAACTAAATATATCAACTCCGAGATAGCACTACAGTGAGGAAAAGGGTAAATTCCAGATGGTGGCCAACCATCATTTTGCCCTAGGAAAGTTGTCGCTGAAAAGGTTCTTCCCTGAACAGTTCTTTTGCTGAATAGGTCTTCGACAAAGAGGCATTCGATTATTAGTGATTCAATGATGTGATATGGACCTGCTGTACCACCCTCAATGTACCTAATCTCATCTAATAAAGAAAGCTAAATACAACCAAGGTTGCTTAGAACTTAAATCTGAATAGTTCTTTTGTGAATAGTTCTTCAATGAAGAGGTGTTTGATTATTAGTGATTTGATGATGTGATACTGACCTGCTGTACCACCCTCAATGCACCTGATATCATCTAATGTAGAAAGCTAAATACGATCAAGGTTGCTTAGTACTTAAAGCTGACAGATATTAGTGCTTGAAAGTAAAAGATGTAATCAGTGCGTGAAATTGAGGTATGTGGCACCGATAATTTGTTGAGTACAATTTTGGCAACAAAGTACCAAGAAGCAAGTTGATATTAACTGGATGAAATAACCTTCCATATGGCAAAGCAAAATGGATTGCACAAGCACCCCACATTACAGAACAATGGTGTTGGTTGATTTACTGTAGAAGAGATTGTGCCTGACAGATAATGACATTTATTGCAACTGATGTCAGCCTGATTGTATAGCGAGTGTGAATCCAACTCAAGCTTGTCTTCACGCAGATCAGAGTGGCACCACTTACACTCTAACCTCTGTTCCACGCCCCCAAAGTTCCTAGACCCTAAGGTCAAACCACAGTTCCCATTGGACTAAGGGAATAGGATGTACATGGATTGGGGCCACCTGATCAAGAGCTTATGTGAGTTCTTGACTATAATGATCATGAAGCCCATTTGGGTTAGGATTTATTTTGGGTGCTCCATACATTCGTCACTCCAGCATTGTTATTAAAGTACACCTATTGCTTCAAAGCACTGCATAACTGTTATCCATTGTTTTTCTTTTATTTGTTTCCAAACTGTTGAGGTGAATGGAAATCTTGAAGTTTTCCTTTTAAAAAGAGGAGACAATATAACTTGCAAGTGTCTCCAGTGGATTTTTATGAGTTCAGAGCTAAATACAAATAGTGCTGCTTGGGCTTGCCTTGCATCAGTGGAACAGGGTTCTTGTTTGTTAATGAATTCATGCATTGCAATTGCAAAGTGTAACCTAAATCCCTTTGTGATAGAAAATAGTAAATATTATATATCTTTATGCATTGTGTTACCACCAGACATGAGATGCACAGACAGGACTAACTACAATCATTCACTACTGACCACAAAACTAAGAAAAAAGAAAGTGTTTAGGAATATTAAAGTCTTAATAAGACAATAAAGTGCAGAGTTAAAACTGTAAACTGGCAACTAGCTTTATCTTGTACTGTGAAGTTTGAATCCCCCTTTTCCATTTACACAACGTTTGACTCAGTTCAAATTACTTAATCGGATAAGAACTACCAGGTCTTCTTTGGAAAGAGATACTTGGACTTTGTAGATCTTGTCTGGTTAACAAATAAATAAATAAAACAAAGTAATGCCAACTAGAATTTTTCAGTGGTTTATGCTAACCTTTCTTTATTGAGAAGCACAGAATGAATGACATCATAATACTTACATTGCAGACAGTAAAAAAAGAAAAAACCCCAGAAAATATGTATTAACATACTCACTTTATGAACAACTACTAAACAAATTTCTAAGGAAAATTAAAAAAAAATCCACATTAAATATTTATATTTTGCAATATAAAGCATTATAGATGAATGATAATCTTCCAAATTAATGTCTATTTCATTAGAACAGTACTGTATAGGACCAACATTTTTAATGAAATTATGTTCACTGTTAATAATAGCAGCTATGTGTGTAACTTATCATCTTTATAGGTTCATAGGTTTATAAGTGTGTACTAGTCTAATGGCCTTAGAGCCTTTACAAGCCTAGCCAATAGAAGTGCCCTGGCATTGTGCCGTCCGATGTTAGTTCCCAGTGCCTCTATCAAGTAGAGCTACTGGAGTAATCCCTGGGGTGAACCTTCTATTACCCATCCACTCATCAAGATTTCTCTTGAAGAGGGACAGCGAGGTGCTCTGCTTGACATGTATGGGAAGTCTATTCCAGAACATGGGCAGTCTATGGGTGAGAAACTTGTCCCTCCAGCATGTTCTGTTGATTGTGGTAATGAGGTTGAGGTCTCTGGAGTATGTGATGCGGAGGGATTGGGATTTCTTTAGATGTAGTATTTCTAACAGAGCTAGGTCAGACATGGCTTTGTAAGTCAAGCAGAGATCACTTCTAAGTAGGTGATATGAGACAGAGAATAGCTGGAGTCTTTTGAGTCTGTTCATGTAGGACATGTGTTTAATACCTATGATCCTCCTCGTGAGGTACTTC
The DNA here is from genome assembly GCF_019279795.1 of Protopterus annectens. Taxonomy (NCBI): domain Eukaryota; kingdom Metazoa; phylum Chordata; order Ceratodontiformes; family Protopteridae; genus Protopterus; species Protopterus annectens. Next base: position 545,297,079 of record NC_056744.1, read on the forward strand.
TGTGGCCTCTCCAGCTGTTGCAGGTGTCTAGTGAGGTACATGCAAAATGGGGCATTATATTCAATAATTGGTCTACTGAGGGAAGAGTAGAGAGAGAGATGACCTCTTTCTTTCTGGATGCAAAACCCTTGGTAATGAGATGTGCCACATAGAAGGACTTTCTGACCACAGTGGCAATGTGGTGGTCGAAGGAGAGGTTGCTGCCAACCTGCATCCCCAGATTCTTATAACGCCTTCAGTGTTCAGTGGGCTCTCATCAGTGTGGTAATTTGTTGGAACTGAGTTTTTACCAAAGGGGATGACAACGCATTTTTTGGCATTAAGCTTAAGGCCATGGTTTCGACACCAGTCATTGGTCTCAGTGAGGTCTTTCTGTAGGATGTCTGCATCACTTGAGGTGTTAATAATGGTTCCCAGCTTGCAGTCATCTGTGAACTTGGTCAGCCAGAGTCTCTTTGTGCTGGCCTGGACTTCAGAGAACTAGATGCTGAACAGAAGAGGACCCAGGACAGATTCCTGTGGGACTCCACTTGTTACTGGTCGGCAGTCTGACTTGGAGTCTGCTACTTTCACACTGTGTGTTCTATCTGTGAGCCAGTTTGCAATCCACCTAGTGATATAGGGGTTGATGCCTAGTTTGGTGAGTTTATCAATAATTCCTGAGTGAGGAATGGTATCAAAGGCCTTGGCCAGATCGCAGTAGGCTCTATGCACTGCCTTACCTTCATTCACAGCTCTGGTGACTGACTCAAAGAAGTCAACCAGGTTGAGCAGGCATGATCTCCCTTTCACAAAGCCAAATTGGGTGGGGTCTAGAGATGAGAGATCTCCTATATCTTTGTTAATCAGGTCCATGAAGATGTGCTCCATAGCTTCACATATCAGACGTGTCAGGCTAATGGAGCGATAATTCCCAGGGTCTGTAGTCGCTCCCCCTTTATGGAGTGGGATGACTGTAGCAATGCACCATTCTGTAGGGACAAAGTCTGAGGTGAGGCTGTGACTGAACAGGGCACACAGATGTGGTGCCAGTTCGCTTTGTAGTTCAAGTAGCACACAGCCAGGGATATTACTGGGCCCCATGAAAGTTGTATTCTTGGCCTTGGACAATGCAGCTTTAACCTGTGAGGCAGTAATGCTGGGTGCCTGGCATTCTTCTGGTATTGTGACTGTTGTCAATATCTGTTGGCTGAGTATAGGCGGTACCATTGTGCAGTATCTCAGAGCAAATCTGGGTATTGCTGTGGAGGTTCTTGATATAGCTGTACAAGGCTTTGTGATTGTTTTAAGTGTCTGTCGCAATTCTGCCTTCATAGCTGGCTTTAGTGGATTTGATGAGGGATCTCAACTTTTTGTTGAGGCTAATAAGGGAGTTTTTCCAGTCTTGGGACTTCACCTTTTTCTGCAACAGTTTCTTCCTTCTGTTGTAGAGTTTATCAATGGCAGCGGATGACCAGACTGACTTCCTTTTTTTAGAGAAGAACGTCTTGGTTCTATTGGATATGGCTAGTTCCATGCATTTGTGTACATGTTCGTATAGTGCACTGGTGTATGATTTGGCAGTTATGCAGCTATTTTCCATTGGCATGGGTGCCGTGAAGTTAGCCACCTCTGTTTTTAGGAGTCCAAAGTCAGCTTTGGAGAAGTTTTTCAAGATGGATACCTTTGTGGGGGGTGTGGATGAGATGTGGATTTTCATGGTGATTAGTTTATGGTTGGATCTGACCAGGGAGGGACTGACTATTGGTGTAGAGCAATGGTTGCCCATGTTAGTAATAACCAGGTCAATGATGTTGCTTCTTTTAGTGGGGTCAGAATGAGCTGGTCCAGGGCATTGGAACTGATGAATTCCAAGAAGTGTTGGGCCAGTGTATTGGTGCTTGAGTACTTTTCCCACTTGATGGAGGGGTAGTTGAAGTCTCCTAGTAAGAGAGTGTTGGGTTGGACCTTGATAAATTCCATGGTGCTTAGGAATGTGGAGTGAGAGTCTAGGGACATGGCTGGGGACCTATAGCAGGCTATGACCTGGATCACCATCTTTCCAATGTTAGTTGTGCCTGAAGTATCTCAGATGTGTTATGCTGGGTTACTAGTCTGGAGGTGTGCATATCCTTTATGAATATGGAGGCACCACCGCTTTGGAGCTTTGGCCCATGTTTTGGAGCCAAAAGGTGTGGAATAAGTTATAGCCTGGTAGTGCAGGGGTGCTTTTTGTTGTTTTAAACCAGGTCTCTGTTACAGCACAAATGTTAATGTTCTCCATTTTGAGGAGTGCTTCGAGCGAGTGCATCTTGAGATTTAGACTTCTAGCACTGAGCAGCATGACCCTCAGACTGCATTTATTTATAGCTGTTACAGTAGTAATTTGGTCTTTGGAACACTACCTAAAAATGGCGCTATAGGGGTGGCAAAAGCTTTAGCCAGTACCTGGAAACCCAGGGGTGACAGATGCAGGCCATCTCTGGCAAAGCATCAAGGTCTGTCAATCATGTCATCCCAAGCAGATACTGGATACCCTTAGAATGACACCAGAAACTTAGCCGATTGTTGAAGTCAATCATTTTTTGTTTGTACTACGGTATCATTCTGGGTTACATTAGGATACTGCTCAGAGCTAGTGTCATACCTGCCTGGGCCACATAATCCGGGAGCTCCACCATGTCTCTTTTCATGTAGTCCAGGGAGGTGCATCTCAGGTCATTCACACCCACATGGACAATGGCAGAGTCATACTTGTTTTTCTTTTGTGGGGTGACCTGAGTGCATGTGTTATGTGTCGGATTCTGGCACCTAACAGACAGCTGACTGTTACCTTCTCTTTATTCAGCCTAGTGAGTGGGACATCTGTATGCCTCACTATTGAGTCACCTATGATTAGTGTATTGGGCAAGATGTTTAGCCTTAGGGGCTTAGGTTGAGGGGCACACTGTGGAGGTGAGCTATGTGTCCTGTGGTTTGTGCTGTGTTGTGGTAGTTGAGTGCATTTCTGTCTTGGAAGTCTCTGCTGTTTGGGTAAATTTCTACTGAGAGACTCTGTGAAGGTGGGTGTGTGGTTTGTGTTTTTATATGAGAGCAGTGATAGTGGGTGTTCTGGACGGCTATGTGTTCCATGTGGTGTGGTGCAGGTGTTGACCTTCTCTTTACCAGTTAGTCCGATCTTGGCTGGAGAGTGCATGACTTCCAATTTGGTGATATAAGTGCATCTCACAAAAGTCTAAGTGTTGAGAGGTAAGAGGAGAGGGTTGTCTGTGTACGAGGCAGTTGCTGCACTGCCTTAGAATGCCCAGGTACACCAGGTTAATAGGAGAAAGTACAGGGAATTGCCGTTTAATCATGCCAGGAGGGGTAATCATAACTACTAAGTACTGCAGCTATTTCCATGAAGAATGACTAGTGCTGATGGCACTTAGGTGTGCTACAATTATTGCTACAAAAACCTGGTGAATTGCAAAGTGATTAGGCTATTTGAAGTGCAAGAGAGGAAGAACTAGCAAGATCTAAGGGAAAAACTGAAGATCAGACTTTCCGGAAACAGTAATAGTTTGCCTCAGCTTGGAGCTGCAGTTGCGGAGTTTAAACAAGTGCAAACTTGTGCAAATGTGGTCTTTTAAACCAGAAAGTTGTAAGGCATGGAAAAACTGGCCAAACGGCCAATAAAGTACAATTTCTGGGCCAGAAACCACTCCTCTTGTGGTGGCTTGGCTACCCAGTGCTTATCACTCCCACTGATAAGCTAGAAGGCTTCTCCCCAACACAGAAAGGCATGGGGCGGCTCAGAAGTTTATAAACAGTCCGGGATACAGCAAATATGTATCTGGACTAGACTAGTTACAGGAAAGGCAGGAAACAAGCTTAGAACTTTTTTTTACAGAAAAGCAGCTAAAACAGCAATAAAAACAATTCAAATGCAATGCAAGCTAGCACACTTGAGTGTGTAGCAATATTAAAGCAAATACACTTTAAATAAATGCAATTAAACTAAAAAATGACTACAAACAAGGGCAGAAGGCAGTACATTAGGAAAAAGTCACGATGGAGGCACTTAGAGTATCAGAAAGCAATGCCAGCAAATATATAAATAATTCAGTCAAGCAAAAATTAAGACAGTGCAAAACTCTGAACAGTTAAAAAGTGCCATAAAATATACTTATAAGCTTTATATTCCCAGAGTGTTTGAGAAGCACATTCAATCAGAACACAAGGAGATTCTAGCAATGGTAGATTCTAGCAAAGTATTTTTTTTTACCTCTTTAGTGACATAACTGAATCGTGTTGATCTCTTTAGTGACGTAACTGAATCTTGTTGATCTCTTTAGTGACATAACTGAATCTTGTTGATCTCTTTAGTGACATAACTGAATCTTGTTGATCTCTTTAGTGACGTAACTGAATCTTGTTGATCTCTTTAGTGACATAACTGAATCTTGTTGATCTCTTTAATGACACAACTGAATCTTGTTGATCTCTTTAGTGACGTAACTGAATAATGTTCTACTTGAGTAATGGGTTTTACTTCTTTAGCCATTTCTTATCAAGAAAAAAAGAAAAAGATAGTAGAAATAAACAAATAAAGCAATCTTCAGGATAAAAAGCTAGAAATGTACAAAACTATGTGAATATATACAAATTTGCAACATTAATGACCATTTCAACTAAAAGAACTAATACTGCATGGGTCTGACAAGGGCTGGGAGTCAGAAGCAAATAGTGCAATGCATAAAGTAACATTACATGATGAGTGATGGCACACAATGTGGGGGTGGGAAGGGCTAGGATTCTGAGATGTGGCACAGTCATGCAAGACTGCAAAGTACCATGGCTGATGTGCTATTTGATGACAGTATAATGAGATGGAAATGAGCAACATTACAAAATGAAGCCATTGGTGAATGGTAATGAGTGTAAACAACATGTGGGAGCAATTCAGAAATGTATAAAAAATGTATGACGGACCACTACCACCAGTGTAGCTATAGACCATAAAAGTCTTGGTGAACAGAGACAAAGACCACATTATATGTTGGAATAGTAGTTAGGTTAGCAGAAATACACGTGTGGCCATCTTCTCAGTTAGTAGTCAGGAAGGTACAAATTGTCACCTTTTTTTTTGCTGAATGATCTGATTACACCTAACTGTCCATCCACTCCATGACATGGAAACAGTGGTCTGTTATCATGTGTATAGAAACACCATACAGAATGTGGTACACATGTGCCACCCTCAAATGCAGGCCCATGGAGTGCATAGAATACCCATTCCTAGGGACACCAGAGTATGTGTTGCAGTGATAATCCTTGCTGTATGATCTTATAGTGACCAACAGGGGATATGGTGGGTGTGTTCAAGGCAACTCACAGACACTACATCATTTTCTTTTTTGCCATGCCACAGAAAATAGAGGACCATATGTGATTTTCACGTACTTTAAGGGAGAAAAACAGCACCATATGGGTATTCTGTAATATAGCCCATTTCTGATGAATATTGCGCCATTGATTGAGCCACATCACCATCAAGTGCCCCATGGAGGAAACAGGGAAAATGGCATAGCAACTGTGAGGGATTCCAATTACTCAACTGCCAGATATCCTGCAATGAGCAGAGTATAATATACAGTATGCCAGTGCACCGTCCAGGCACTGCCCATAATTAGCACATCTAGCACATATGCGACTTTAGCAGTAATTTGTGTGAGGTTACTTTCCTTGGGGACATTTTATTGATGATGCTGGATATATCCTAGTGCCATTTCTAATGACTCTGATATGAAACCCACAGACCATAGTGTAGAATGCATATAATTTTGCATTCTGACAGAGCAATACCTTTGTCAAATATGTGTTTAGAGTGATTAAAGCTCACTTCCTGTGCCTAGATGTCTCTGGAAACCTGAAGCAAGATATTTTTAGTATGTACAGTGTTACACATGACATATTGATACACAATCACATCCACCAGGGTTCTTAGCATCAGAAGAGAGGATGTGCTAGAGCTAGTGCTGAAGGAGGGGCTTAGGGAGAAGTCTTGGGAGGAGCTGGTTGCAGGGGCTGACTATGTGAAGTAGAGGTGGACATTGTACACTGTGGCACTTGCTAAAAGGCAGCATCTGGTTCACAATTATGGGCCAGATTACATATAACAAAGAGAAATAATGAGGCATGCAGTACAACATCCAGGCTATAATATACAGAGCCCAAACTAAGAACTGACCATGCTGTGCATCAGACACAAACAATTCTTGTAAAAGTGCACTGAAGTAGGGCATAGGAATCACCATATACAAAGATGAGAAAGACCACAGTGACAGAGGTTGGCAATGGGCATCAGGGGGCTAATAGTATGGTTGTGCATGTGTGTCATGGTCTGGTGAGTCTGGTGAGCTGTGAAACTGTGCAGGAAGGGAGAAAATGGTGACTCCAGTGTGGATTAGGTGTTCAATGATGAGTGAGCCATAGTCAGATTGTGTGTGGGTTGATATAGACCCTGCAAATGTTACCTCACTGTAAATGTTTTTCTGTGTTATCTATGTCTCTACTGGACATGGGCAGCCTGTAAATGGTTCATCTCCCAGGCCCTACCTTGTAAATGTTTCATCTCACAAGCCCCTGCTTACACTGATCAAGGGTATGAGAACTTGTCAGAGATTTGGAATGCATGGCTAGGCTTAAAAAGGCCCTTGTGTTGTTTAGCCTGGTGAACACCTATGAACCAATGAAAGGTCCGAGGTGGTCTCATTAGGTATGTGTACCAGCCATGCAAGTTTCTTTCCATGGATGTGTCCCCTCTGAAGAATGTCAACTGCATAATCTGTGTCTGGCACAGAGGATGGTGTGCTTTGCAAGACAGAAGGGTGGGCTATGTTATAGGAATGTCCAGGATGCACTCCCCTTGTAGATGTGCAATCCTGATGGGTGCTAGTGTTCTCAATACTGGTAGGAGGTGCTCAGAATACAGTGCTATGGGACCTTTGTCATGCTTCATCATCCCATGGCAGGATTCCACACTGGAAGTGTTAGAGGGGTAACCATGTGAACAGCATCATTCTCAGTGTACTGCAGCTCATGGGACCCTGAGAATATAGGCTACCGCAGCGCTCCTTAAAAATGCTACCTAAATAGCAAAAGACCTCTCTGATATCCTCAGCCCTCACAACACACTTATCAGCTCTGCAGTGGTCACAGAGACATTAGCCTGTGCCAGTAGGACTAGCCTGCACATCTGTGATGTAACAGCCATGGAGACACTCAGTATGGGAGTAGGGTGGTGAACCAAGGCATTGCCAGCCCTCAATAGGCTCCTTACTGCTGCTGCCCCCACACTCAATAGACCCACACGTGCCTGTTGTTGACTGGGGAGAGTGTACAAGGGTGTACCTTGGGCTGGTGTTTTGACCAGTTCCTGTCCTATGGTGCTCAGAGTAGACTAGGTCTGGATTATGTAGGTAATAGAGCTGTGTCAGGGGAAAGAGAGAATAGTGTGCCCGCCCCAGTATCCATTCACTGTAGCCACAGACTGCACCATGCTTTTACTAACACTATCATTAAACTCAGATGTTTCCCTAATATCTGGCATGCTGACATCCACAGTGGGTGGAGAACACATACAATGAATCACCCGTGAAAGCAAATAGAAATTCCCTAGGTACACTGAATCACCTGTGCAAGCAACTTAATGATAATCCCAGATTTCAGTGCTGCAGCAGCTGTAAAACAACACAGCAAGCAAAAAAAAAAAAAAAAAAAACAAACAAAAAAAAAAACAATACCTTGTGTAGACTGCTATTGCAGCTAAAGCCTTGAAGTGCCTATAGGAATTATATGACTATATTCAACATGTAACAGGTTCTGACTCTATCATGTTTCATTAAGTAACACATATGTAACTGCATGTCCACCTGGTGCAACAACAATAGGCAAGTTTCTTCTGCATTGTTTAGTACTCTATCAGGTAGGAGAGAGCATTATGTCACCCAGGACAGCCATCCCAGGAGCATATCTATGTCCATAACAGCAATCTGTGTTGGTGCACACCCATGACCATGACCATCCTCTCCTGTGCAGGAGAGATTGCCCTGTTACAGGCATGATAGATCATGTTGGTGTCCTGCTATATCACACATGCTGTGGTGATCTATTGTGGTCATTGTCAGCATTTACAACCACAACAGTGTCCTGCCATACATGGTCTTTGAAGGCCTGGTTTGTCTTTTTAGTAAGGATCCTCAGCTAACCTGTCTCCATTATTGTAGAATCAGTAAAGTACTGTGGGAATACACTGCAAGGCACAACAAACATCTCCATTTGTTCCACTCTTCAGGAGGCATGTCAGTCTGTAAATGTGAAGGTGTACATGTAGTAAATGACTGGCTACTGATATCTGCTGTAGCCACAGTCCAGTGCACCACCCAGTAGTACAGAATGAGCACAGAGTTTGCAACAACTGACCCACCTAGTAGTGCAAGACAACTCCACAGTTATTGCTATAGAGCAGTTGCCTATAGCAGGTCACAAGTGTGCTTCCACAACACTGCACTATCCAGTATGTACTGGAGAAATCTGGCATGCAATGTAAGTGTATGCCAGTACATCTGTACCAGTGATTCATGTAGCTGTGATGCCCCAGAACTGGCACAAAAATCAAGGAGCCTCAATCCTCACCCCTGGCAACAGTAGGGAATGTACACACTGGGAGGCTGACAAGTGCCCACACAGTAAAGTGCAATTTCCCTTAAGAGCACACAGAGATCACAGTCAGTCTGGGGCTGGTTTCTCCCTCTTTCTCCAGATCCCCAATAAGACTCCCCACTGTCACAGGTATAGAGTTAAGATCTCAACTGAGTGGCCAAGCTAAAACCTCCAGTACCCTCACTGTCCAACCAGTGCTTTGTGTCCCTGCACAAGCAGCTGACACACACACTCCTTGAGATTTGATTTATATACAAACACACACACACACACACACACACACACACACACACACACACACACACACACACACACACACACACACACACACACACACACACTCCTGGGAAAGGCTGGCACATGTTTACTAGCTATGCCCTCTTCTTCACAGGCTATAAGGTAGTTCCAAATGCCACCAGCTGCTCATTATCAGCTACTTTAAGGCCATTAACAAAGGGTGACCAATTCTACTGTGTAATGTTACTATTAATTCAAATGGTAGTTTGACTAAGTGCCAGACTATTAGGAGTTGCTTGTACAGTGTTACCAAATAAATATGCAAGTACGTAGAGCTTAGAGCTTAAATGTCTCACAAATATCAACCACAATAATAGGTTTAAATATATTTAATAGTAAATAATAAAAGAACAAGACAATACTTGGTAAGTTATCAGTTACATCAGAGTTCAAAATCACAGGAAATATTTAAAACAGCATTGCAGGACAGTCTCAAATAAATAAAGAAAACATCTAAGCTAGATTTTACTATATTCCTATCTGAATCTTAAAGAGTTACTATGCCCTAAAAACGTACTTACAGAACAACAAGCAGGCAAATGTGGTGAATGGAAGTTCTTGTTAGGTCAAAGACAAAATACAAAATGCCCAGTCTCTCTCTGAGACAGTTCTTAAATTAATATCAAATATTACTGCTGGGTTAGCTTGGATGACATCACTTTTTAGGTTCATACTTATAGGTTCATAGGTTCATACTAGGCTATTTGCCTGAGGGCATTTACAAGCCTAGCCCATAACCTGACTTTGGTTAAAAAGAACTCACACCGCTCCTCTCCGATACCAATTGCCACTACTTCCACGTCACTGTAGATACGTCTCAGTAAACACGATAATGTCTTTGCTTAGCTTTTAAAACAAGGTCATTTATTGAAACTTAAAATGCGATTACTTAAACATGCATTTTTCGTCGGGACTCCTGTCCCAACTTCATCAGAAGTACAAACCGCCCCTGAACTACGCTCATCTATATGTCTTTTTGACCCAATTAATTAGTTAATTAGTTAGTCAAGATTTAAAGGGACTAAAACCTTAAATTGACACCAAACATAATAGATGAATAAATTAATGAATAAAAATACACGTTATCATGTTATATTCTACGTTGTGTCATCTTGTGTACTCATATACAGAGCCTCATCATTAATTGATGTTTTCATTTAAAATATTCAAAATATTATGTTATAAATATTTAAAACTACCTCTATTTATTCATCTAAATGCTATTTATTATTGATTGAATTTGATGATTGAATTTGATGAATTTACTAACACTATTAATACTATTAACTTTTTTTGTGAATGAATCAATATAATAAATGTAAATGTTGTGTACATATTATATTGTATCCTTTCTTCCAAACTAATAGGATTTGTACCATATGTTGAATCTTAAATGTGTATTTACTACTTTCTGTTAAAATCTTCTTATGTCTCATAAATTACTATTTCTTATTGTTTTTGTAATATTTTTGTATATTTTTATATTTTAATATTTTTGTACTATATATAAAAATATTATAAAGTTAATGTTACTATAAACTAATAAATTATTATAAAATTTTTATAAAATTTCTGAGGAATGTCTATAAAATAGAATATCTATAAAACAGCCTATTTTAACCACCCTTTTATAGCTTATAGCTCATTCAAATGTGTTCATTGAAATGTATTTTAAGATTAAAAAATTTGGATAGATAAATTTCTTATAATGTATTTTATATATATATTTTTGTATATTTTTAAATAATATTTTTAAATAATATTTTTAAATAAAATTAACTAAAACGACACGAGATATGTATTTAGAGTTTATGTAGTCAGGTCAAATACACAATATTAAAAGTCAGATTTGACTTTGAATAGGTTTGAATGTGTGTAAACGAAACAGGTATTGATACAGCCATTAGTATAAGCTATAAGCTATAAAAGGGTGGTTAAAAGAGGCTGTTTTATAGATATTCTATTTTATAGACATTCCTCAGAAATTTTATAAAAATTTTATAATAATTTATTAGTTTATAGTAACATTAACTTTATAATATTTTTATATATAGTACAAAAAATATTAAAATATAAAAATATACAAAAATATTACAAAAACAATAAGAAATAGTAATTTATGAGACATAAGAAGATTTTAACAGAAAGTAGTAAATACACATTTAAGATTCAACATATGGTACAAATCCTATTAGTTTGGAAGAAAGGATACAATATAATATGTACACAACATTTACATTTATTATATTGATTCATTCACAAAAAAAGTTAATAGTATTAATAGTGTTAGTAAATTCATCAAATTCAATCATCAAATTCAATCAATAATAAATAGCATTTAGATGAATAAATAGAGGTAGTTTTAAATATTTATAACATAATATTTTGAATATTTTAAATGAAAACATCAGTTAATGATGAGGCTCTGTATATGAGTACACAAGATGACACAACGTAGAATATAACATGATAACGTGTATTTTTATTCATTAATTTATTCATCTATTATGTTTGGTGTCAATTTAAGGTTTTAGTCCCTTTAAATCTTGACTAACTAATTAACTAATTAATTGGGTCAAAAAGACATATAGATGAGCGTAGTTCAGGGGCAGTTTGTACTTCTGATGAAGTTGGGACTGGAGTCCCGACGAAAAATGTATGTTTAAGTAATCGCATTTTAAGTTTCAATAAATGACCTTGTTTTAAAAGCTAAGCAAAGACATTATCGTGTTTACTGAGACGTATCTACAGTGACGTGGAAGTAGTGGCAATTGGTATCGGAGAGGAGCGGTGTGAGTTCTTTTTGGCGGAGAAGTTGTATTTTTTCCTCAGTTTGACCTGACTTTGGTTCCCAAGCTAAATCCCCATTGTCAGAAAGTACAAGCAGTTTTAGCATCTCCCTGTGAAAATACATATCTCTCAGATGTTTGCAGATCCTGAAAGTCATAAAATAATAAAACACTTCTATAGCTCAAACCTAGTAATTAGTTCTCTTTCAAGACAATACAAAAAAGTCCAGCTGTAGACATTATGTCTCCTGTTGCAATGAAACTAACTTTTATAGCGCAATCATAAAACAGTTTAATTTCAAATATTTTCTTGAAGTTTTACAAGTTAACTCTGTATGTTCTAGTTTCTACTGTTAAAACATATACATTTGCACAGATATATAGTTTATATACATTTCTGTTCTAAGCCAGCAAGCTACACTGTGGACACATTCTTGAAGCTTAGTACTGTACAAACCCTTTTCAACACACACTTCTGTACCAGTAGTTTAATATAAACATAACATATAGTTCTAATACATTTGTAAGACAAATATATGAATCATGTTGATATTCACAAATGACGTGTGATTATTTACCAAATTCCAGATAGCTGGGCTGGTAGTGTGACAGTAGCCCCTATACAATTCTGTGATTGGCTGCAGTCATACACGTGGATGGCAATAGCTGTCTGCATCTGTACGTTGTTTCTATTTCTCTCAGTGGTGAACTGCAGCATGTGTTTGTACCTGTCTGAACATGGCTGTTTCCCTCACCATGAAAAAAGAAAATGTTTCAGGCAAACAATAGGTATGATAACAGCATGGCTACTGTTTAGTGTTGTGTGCACCCTGGCCTTTGTAGCCATTCCACTGCAAGGCATAGCTGAGTATGTCATATGCAGCACATGTGGTAACCCTCAGGTTACATAGAATGAGTTAATGTCATTGGTAGAACCCTCCATCCTACAACAGAGTTTTTGATATGCAGTACTCCTCAGTCTATGTAGTTGTCTTTGGAGCTACTATCCCTCAGAATAGACTGAGACATTTCAGAAGTTACTCCTTCTCCTGCAAATATGGCCTGTGCCCCCTGCCACCATTATTGTGGATTCAGTAAAGTACTGTGGGAAACAATTGCAAGACACAGCAGCCAAGGTTCTTGTAGCCCCACCCCTACAAAACATGACAGATGATGGACAGCCCCCAAAAACATCAGCAAAACAACAGGAATGTTACCCACACATTCCCCCAAGTCACTGTCACCATGGATATATATAATAGCAGCTGTAGGTCTAGGCATCCTCTATCAAGTCTACTCCACAGCCTCCAATACTTTTTCCTGGTGAGCTGTTGATTTTTAGTACTGTGATGAGTACTAAAATAGCTGTGGCTGTATTTACTGTGCACTTCTGAGCGCATAGTGTGGCAATCATGCTAATGAGCCAATTACAGTCAGTTAACTGCTACTAAAATACTTGTTACACAATGTGTACTGGATCAAGGGTTGTTAATGAGGCTCGTATCTGACCATGCACGTGCATGACAGGCTGCAAAGCACATTTAGTAAGCCTGGGTGATTCACTGACCTCTGGGTGGATGTAAACCTATACGATGATCCCAGAGGTGCTATAGTGCAATCATGAGTTTTGATGTGAGGTGTATGGATTGATATAATTAGGCCATCATGACTTTTACTCTCCAAACACCACTCTGGCATGCAATTCATTTATGTGCCATTTTATAGTGGAAGTGTACAATATTGCACTTCATTGCTGCCCATCAAATGACATCTGCAATGTACAACAATGCAAACCTGCTACCATTTCCTCAAGCCTGTTACCTGCAAGGAGGCCATGGCTCCTGAGGGTGTTGACTGTGGCACGGCTTTGGTTGGCACAGGAAAGAATTCAAGATCTTTATTTTTTGCCCAGAGACACCAGCAAATTCTGTTGGGGATCTTTTATAGGGGTCCACTGTACAAGGTAGATGCCTAGCACTACTTTGCCAGGGCAGTAAATGAGGCCGGGGTATTATTCACACTGGTGATCAGTGCAGACATAATAAAATATGGCACAGTCCGTCGTGCAAAATTAAAACTAGCAAACAAAATAAAAAATTACATGGCCTCCAACACAGGACATAACAGAATGAATATATTTATTGAAAGTAAAAAACAGTTAAGCACTTTTGTCCATCCACTTGGACATCAATTAAACCGAAAAACACTCCTTTTAAATCATTCAAAATGCAAATTAACAAACCAATTACTAAAAATTCAAATCCATTTAAAGAGACAGTTTTAAAAATATTCACTCATAAAGTATATAAAATCCTAAACAATTTTATAAAATGACACAAGCTAATAATGAAAAACAATAACCACCTAACTTGAAATATACACATTTATTTATTTATTTGTTTGTGCAATTATAATTTAGCTGCTCTCATTTTTAGTACTGAATTAATCGAAACATAATCACTAAGACCTCGCCTAAATGTACCATCCAATCTCAATTACCACAAAAGCTCTCTGTACTCAGCTTGTTCTCCCATGCTCCCCCCTAGCATCTTGGGGAACAACCTCTAATATCCCAAAAACAAACTTTGTAAGACCCTCACATACAAATGTGTGTCTGTATAGTGCATTTTTGTGATTGGCCTTCCTAATGTCATATAGATGTTCATAAATCCACCTGGAAAACCTTCTCTTAGTTACCTTGGACTTAATGAAACTGTTTCTTTTAATTCAGTTTTAAAACTGAAGCATTATGAGACTGTGTGATTCTACTGGTTCTTTTGTTTTATCATGTGACCCTTAGAAGGGATATTTAAATGTTTGTTTTAACCCAATATTTTAGTTCTGATGAAGTTCCAGTGAATTTTAGGAATTAAAGTACTTAACTCTGTTTAATAAAGTTTTAAACATTATTGCTGGCTCTGAGTTGTCCTCTGTGCATCACTGAGGAAGTTCTTTAGTTTGTTTAGTTTCCAGAATATACACATCTATTTTAAATGTTCAATATAAATATGTATTACTTTAATGTGAATTTCAGTCAAGGTTCAGAATATGACATTCATACAAAGTTATGAGTTCAGTATAGTACATTTCAGTCAAATTTCAGAAATAACATTAATGTAAATTTCAGTCAAGTTTCAGAACATGACATTCATACAAAGTTATGAGTTCAGTATAGTACATTTCAGTCAAATTTCAGAAATAACATTAATGTAAATTTCAGTCAAGTTTCAGAATATGACATTCATACAAAGTTATGAGTTCAGTATAGTACAGTTCAGATTTCAGAAAATAATATTCATACTCAATTACAACATGCAATTACATCACACTTCACGATTCAGTCATTAGTTTAAAGGTAAAGTGATAGAATTATTTGTAGTCAGTCATTCGTTTTAAGGGTAAAATGACAGAATTATTTGTAACAGGCTTATTAAAATAAGTTATCTAAAGAATAGATATTAATAGTTATTTAGTATCTTCTTCTCCTTTTGACTGCTCCCGTTAGGGGTCACTGCAGCAAAACATAGGTCTGCAGAACAAGTGGCGGTAGAGTTATATGGTGTCAAGTTGCCAGCCTGGTGCCCGACCTTCCTCAGAAGGCACACACACCCAAACTCACACCTAGGGGAAATTTAGAATGTCTAATCCACCTGCAGCATGCCTTGGGAATATGGGAAGAAACCTGAGCACCCAGAGAAAACCTATGTGAGCACAGGGAGAACATGTAGACTCTGCACAGAAGGCACCAGCAATAGTTATTAAATCTACTCAAGGCACAACAGGACAGGCTTAATTTGTTAGTAAAATAGACAGAGTTAACAGTTTGTACTTTGTCTAATTTAACTAAAGACTCAGACAGGTTGAGGATGTGTCTCCATGCTGTTTCTGGAATAGCAGGGTTAAAAAATTATGTGGCCTAATCAGTTTAAAAAACACAGAATTAAAGGACCCTGATTTTCAGAATAATGTGCAGGTTTTAACTATATTACACAATACACATACATCAGAGCTTAGACTTAAAAAACTCTAAAGACTATGGATCTAGGTAATAGGGTAATCAGTGGAGCAGGCATATTTCCTGCATATGGAACTGTTAAAGCTATTTGGGTATTACATAAATTAGCCAGGTTGCTGGAGGTATTAGCTAATAGTGCCTTTGAAACCATAAACATAATTGCAAATCTGCAGATTATGAGTAAAGTAGTGTAAAGCCTGTGTATTCAAGCCAGATTACAGTAGTTAGTAGTACAGATATGATATATTTGTAAAGTAGCTACAGAAGAAGGTCCCTGTGAACTTTTGTCAGGGACCAGAGGGGAAGCTGTCAGACTAATAACATTAACTCATAAAGTATATAGAATCCTAAACAATTTTATAAAATTACACAAGCTAATACTGAAAAACAATAACCACCTACCTTGAAATATACACATTTATTTATTTATTTATTTATTTGTTTGTGCAATTATAATTTAGCTGATCTCATTTTTAGTACTGAATTAATTGAAACATAATCACTAAGACCTGGCCTAAACGTAGCATCCAATCTCAATTACAATAAAAGTTCTCTGTACTCCAGCTTGTTCTCCCATGCTCCCCCCTAGCATCTTGGGGAACAACCTCTAATATCCCAAAAACAAACTTTGTAAAACCCTCACATACAAATGTGTGTCTGTATAGTGCATTTTTGTGATTGGCCTTCCTAATGTCATATAGATGTTCATAAATCCACTTGGAAAACCTTCTCTCAGTTTTTCCCACATAAAATTTGAAACAGCGATCACAAAGGGCCAAACAAACTAGTCCTAATGAATTGCAGACTCCTTTTTGGAATACAGCAGTTGTCCCTAATGTATTTTAATGTCACTGTCTCCCTTTCAGTAATATACCTACAAAAGCTGCACCTGCCACATTTTTTGTTCCCTTTTGTTTGGCACTAAACTCCCTCTTTCCAACACCTCCTTGACATTCCCGTGTACTCTATGTATAAAAGTTGGTTTGTCACCCAGGTGCTAGAGCAAGTCCATATCTGTCTTTAGAATATCACAATTTTGGTAAATAATATTTTTACCTTGTGGCTTAACCCTTAACTAATGCACTGTACAAGCATACTTTTGGCTTTTTAATAACAGAGCAAATTAAGAGCGACATTCAGGGTAGAATAATGGATGAACATCTTGTGAGTTGAGATGGCAGGTCAAATTAAATGTGTCCAATTACCTTGGTCTTAATGAAACTGTTTCTCTTAATTCATTTTTAAAACTGAAGCATTATGAGAGTGCGTGATTCTACTGGTTCTTTTGTTTTATCATGTGACCCTTAGAAGGGATATTTAAATGTTTGTTTTAACCCAGTATTTTAGTTCTGATGAAGTTCCAGTGAATTTTAGGAATGAAAGTACTTAACTCTGTTTAATAAAGTTTTAAACATTATTGCTGGCTCCGAGTTGTCCTCTGTGCATCACTGAGGAAGTTCTTTAGTTTGGTTAGTTTCCAGAATATACACAGCTATTTTAAATGTTCAGTATAAATATGTATTACTTTAATGTGAATTTCAATCAAGGTTCAGAATATGACATTCATACTCAGTTATGAATTCAGTATAGTACATTTCAGTCAAATTTCAGAAATAATATTAATGTAAATTTCAGTAAAGTTTCAGAATATGACATTCATACTCAGTTATGAGTTCAGTATAGTACACTTCAGATTTCAGAAAATAATATTCATACTCAGTTACAACATGCAATTACATCACACCTTACATGATTCAGTCATTAGTTTAAGGGTAAAGTGGTAGAATTATTTGTATTCAGTCATTCGTTTTAAGAGTAAAACGACAGAATTATTTGTAACAGGATTATTAAAATAAGTTATCTAAAGAATAGGTATTAATTGTTATTCAGTATCTTCTTCTTCTCATTTTGACTGCTCCCATTAGGGATCACTGCAGCAGAACATAGGTCCTCAGAACAAGTGGCAGTAGAGTTAAATGGTGTCAAGTTGCCAGCCTGGTGCCCAACATTCCTCAGAAGGCACACACACCCAAACTCACACCTAGGGGAAATTTAGAATGTCTAATCCACCTGCAGCATGCCTTGGGAATATGGGAGGAAACCTGAGCACCCAGAGAAAACCCATGTGAACACAAGGAGGACATGCAGACTCTGCTCAGAAGGCACCAGCAATATTTATTCAATCTACTCAAGGCACAACAGGGCAGGCTTAATTTGTTAGTAAAATAGACAGGGTTAACAGTTTGTACTTTGTCTAATTTAACTAAAGACTCATACCGGTTGAGGATGTGTCTCCATGCTGTTTCTGTAACAGCAGGGTTAAAAAATTACCTAGTCTAATCAGTTTAAAAAACACAGAATTAAAAGACCCTGATTTTCAGAATAATGTGCAGGTTTTAACTATATTACACAATATATCAGAGCTTAGACTTAAAAAACTCTAAAGACTATGGATCTAGGTAATAGGGTAATCAGTGGAGCAGGTATATTTCCTGCATATGGAATTGTTAAAGCTATTTGGGTATTACATAAATTAGCCAGGTTGCTGGAGGTATTAGCTAACAGTACCTTTGAAACTATAAAGGACATCATTGCAAATCTGCAGATTATGAGTAAAGTAGTGTAAAGCCTGTATATTCAAACCAGATGACAGTAGTTAGTAGTACAGATATGATATATTTGTAAAGTAGCTACAGAAGAAGATCCCTGTAAACTTTTGTCAGGGACCTGAGGGGAAGCTGTCAGACTGAGGGATTTCACTTTAAAATAAATGTTAGGCATAAGAAAGAGTAAATAGTAGAATATTCCTAAAAATATAATGTCAGACTTGTGTTTCATTTATGCATACATTTCAGGAAAAGACAGTTCAGAAGAAGGGAAGAGATAATCTTGTTGGCTAAGCATGAGATGAGTAGAAATACTGAAATACAGAATGTTTTTTTCTTAAGGGAAAGATAAGTGCACTTGAAATGGAATGCTATATAAAAATTAATTGTGAGGCACAAGCAAGATAAGGCTTGGAAACCAAGGCTAAAGAGGCATGTAAACCATTGCAGGGTTTTGGTATTATTAGATATACTTCAGACATGGACAGAAAAGTTAGTAGTTAGCTTTTGGACTGATATGTAAAAGGGTCTTTACAACACAGACACTCGAGCTTGAGTACAGAAGCCAGGACAAATAGCCATACTATTCATTAGGAAAATACTGTTTCTGTTGATATTATTCAGGAGAATCAAAATATAAGTGCAGAAACTTTTGATATATTTATCAGCATTGTTATTGTTATCCAGCATTCCAGAATGTCTGTAGACTGTTATTGTTTATCAGCGCTGTTATTAGAGGCAATATTCTGATATTGTTAATGTCAAATAAAATATTATTAACCAAACTACAGCATGTGCAGAATTCCAGTATAGTACAGACATATCAATTCTTATAGATGAGCTCAACTTCACATGGATTGGAAGCTTTTTCAATAGGAGGGGCAGTCTCTGGAACACATATCTCTTCAGCATGTTCTGTTCAAGTCACAGACAAAACTTTAGATCCTTACATCTTATATTTCTGGTACTCTTTGATTTACAAATATGTAGGACATTCAAACATGTAATGTTTGTGGATGCCTTGTAAGCCAGGCATAGAGAACCCTTCAGCAATCTATAGCAGTCTAAGTAGAGGGAAGGGGCTTTAAGGCACTCTGCATAAGGCAGGTTTTTGTAAGGAACCTCTGAGATTGGTGAAGTTGCTGCATATGCCTGGTCAGGTACATACAGAAGGGATTATTGTACTGTTATGATTGGTCTGATAAGGACAAAGTACAGTGGGATAATGACCTCTTTGGTTCTAGATGCCATGCCCTTACATATAAGTTGTGCAACATAAAAGGATTTTCTCACCACTGTGGCCACATGGTGGTCAAAGTAAGGCTACTGTCTACATGTGTCCCCAGATACCTGGCCACTGGGTTGATATTTTAGGGGTTTATAATCTGCATGGTAATTAGCTGGGAATGTTGACTTTCCAAAGGGTACAGTTATGCATTTCCTAGCAATCATTTGCAAACTTAGTCAGCCATAATTGGATACACCAACAAATGGCCAGTGAGACAAAATAAGTAACTGTTTTGTGTGTGTGTGTGTGTGTGTGTGTGTGTGTGTGTCTGTAGGGGTCTTTCAGGTGAAATGGGTCTGTGAGTGTCCACATGAACATAGCCAAGCTCTGTGCTGGGACTATGTCTTGGTATGTTGGACAGGTGTGAATCATGCATGGTAGAGGTGGCAGTTCATCGATGTTGTCCCTGACCTTGAAAAATGGCTTTGCCAGGAGTTGCACTGGCATGTTCACGCCCACGGTCAGATGCACTGCTGCTATCTGAATGTGACTGATGTCTGCTGGATGAGCTCCCTTCACAGGAATGCCCAGGACCATGACCCCATGGCCTGCCACATTTGGGTATGGACAGCAGAGTCACTGATGGAGCAGTGGAAGTACTGTCACTATGGAAGTGTGATCCGGCATGACCACGTTGGCTGACAGCAGATAATGTGGCTGACCTACATCCACGAGGATGCCATTCCTACTCCAACAGACATTCCTTCACAGACAATGCTCATTTCATGACAGACACCCCTCATTCCATCACAGGCACCCCTTGTTCCAACATGTCATGCATACAATCCATTGAATCTGCAACATGATGGAGGCAGTCACTCATGTCAGCCTGTGCCACATCTACAACCATGAGCATTTGTCTGGAACACCTATGGGAATGTGCCTGTACTTCCATGATGGGCCTAAACATATGTTGAGTGGCATGGGAAGAGACATCTGAACCAGGTGGAGGAGAGATAGCAGGCCCCTTCAGAGCATCCCTATCAGCCCTCCTGCATGGCACCTCACCCATACCTTGGCTATGGCCAGAGTCAACAGGCACCGAAGCCACAGTAACCACACTTAACTGATCAATAATCTTGCCGTCCACCTGTCCAATATCTGAGGGATCACTGGAATGGGTAGGAGTAGGCCTACTGGCTGCACCCAATGGAATTGCAGGGTGCTATGTCAGCCTCAGTGTCAGATTCAACTGCTGCACCCCCCCCGACTGTGCCTTAGTTTGACCACCATAATCATCAGAGTCTGCTGATACTTTGACATCAGGTGGCAGGGGGATCACACTCCCACTGTCATGATCACCTGTGATAAAATGCTAGAAACACAGGGCAAAATTAATACCTACACTACTGTAGTGCAATATATGCTAACAAAGTAACAATGCTGCCACTATTACAGACAGTACAGCAATACACACAACAGAACTGACATCAATAGAACACACTAACATATCTGTTTAAATTGCTCAGTAGTACTGACATAATAATGTTCAGCTTACCATCTGCAGATGAGATTCTCCTGTGCAATCCAGATGGTCCTGGAAGAAGTTAAACAAGAGGTAAAAGCAACATCCTCACAATTAACAGTAATACAGGGTATAATACTTTTACCCCTTTATAAGAACATTAACTATGCTTTCAAGATGAACATGGCTGTCAACTACAACCTAAGCTAATAACTAGCTATCTTTAATTTGACCCCTCAAAAAAATACATGTGACACAAGAGTAACTTATTGAGTTCAATTGTTTTACTATACAACACTATTCAGCTATTGAGATACTAAAAGCCTACTTGGAAACTCCTCCTGGGACATGCTTGCTATCTCTGAAACTGTTGCTCTAGCATCCAGGACATGCTGTACTGCACTCTCCTGTCAGCTGTCTGAATCCCTGATATTGGCCAGGAGCTCTTGATTGGGTATTAGTGGTGGTTCCCTAGCAGTCCCTCTCCCTGTAATGATCTGGTCATGGCCCACTACAGCTGCCCTCCTCCATGCAGATGTGATCATGTCATTGGCCCTGTAGTGGACCTGCTCATATGTTCTGCTGTGGCTGTCCACAGCATTCAGATGATCAACTATCTGGTGCCAAATATGCATCCTATACACCATATCTTCATGTTCCCTTTCCAGCAGCAAAGCACCATGTTACCTAAAGGCATCCACTGTCACCTGGTTCTCAGCATTGATGAAGGGAGGCTCTGAGGATTGATGCACCTGGGTGGCATACTCCTAGGTCTCCTAAAAGACAACAGAAGGATAATACACATAATTATCACATAACTACAAAATAATTGTCCTCAGATGAAACAGAAAAGGTAGCTGCCTAGTATTACCCCCTGTAAAAATGTACAACTGTCTAGAGATGTGAAATACAAACAACAGGAAGGATGCAAAGCAAGGGGAGTAACAGGAGCGACATATCCTTGTTTGTGCCCTAGCAGTAGCTCACCTTTGCACCCCCCACCAAAAACAGTCTATTCTTGTTTGTGCCATAACAGTGGCTCACCTTTGCCCCCCCCCCCAAAAAAAAAAAAACAGACAAACGACACATTTTGGTAACAAACCATCTTTGAAATGCTAAAAGCCCTATCAAAGAAAATGTCACTGAAACATTTGTACATATTTATCATACAGCATGGCATTTTCATGTTTTGGCAATCATGTATACCTTTGAAATGGCTTGACAAACATGCCCATATCATCAGTACACTTCTAACTAATGCATAAAGATAAAAGTGTAAAAGCCTTTGCTTCAAATTTTTCATAAGTACATTCCAGCATATGTAGTATGTAGTTGACAAAATGGAAGCATACTTGCTGAAGCTCAGTACTCCTCTGTGCAGATATAGTCTGCAGAAATAGTGTATGTGCAGCCTTCCCACCATAAACAAGTCTCATCAACATCAGTTTGCTCAGCTATATGGTTGCTTTTTTATATGTTGTACATTCAGGGCTGTTAGCAAGGTGAAGATACAAAGGAGGTGTGAACTTAGAATTGCTGAATCCCAAAAACTTGGATGCTTGTAGTAGATGTAAATATAATGCAGGCACTTCCTCAGTGTTTGTATTTAGTGGATTGCAACTGTGAATGAATACTGGTTGGGAGGAGGAAAACATAACAGCACTGCAAGCTGCCTTACTTCCACTGGGTGTGTCCGGTTAGATCTACAAAGTGTTAGATGTAAGGCTGGAAATGTAATTAAGCAGCACACAATTCACAGGTTGTGTTTCTTAACATCCAACTTGCCCTTCATTTGTTGGCAACTGCATATGATAGAATTTCTACTTAATATCCTCACACATTTTAAAGCCAATGATACAGAATGGTGTACTCACTGAATGTCTCAGATTACTGTTCAGATAACTGAAGAGTGACCAACAAACGCAAAAATGTAACACAGAGTTGTATATTTGCAAGCCATAATCATAACAGGCTATGTGATCACTTGGTGCACTACATCCAAAATTTATTTATTATTTATTCATTTACATTTATGTATTTACATTTGTTAACCGGGAGTGCTAACTGGACGTAGGTCCATTTTCAGCAGAGGCCTGGAGAGAAAACTCCACAGTTAAAATAAACAGACAGTAGTTACATTGGATTACATAGCGATTAACAATTTAACATAACAATTACTTACAACATATTTACAGATGAAGAACATAGTATATCAGTAGACAACTAGAATCTTTATCTGTGAAGTACATACCAGACATTAAAAATGTTACAATAAGAAGTTCCTGCTGTATAATAAGTAAAAGGCTTATGAGCATCTGAGCTTGCTATAATCAAGGTAGTTACTGGAGTGGAAAGAAAGGTAGTGGTTGGATAGGGTGGGTGATATTAGAGTGGGAGTTGCAAGGGCATAGCCAGCATGTTTTTAGGTGCACTTTTAGTAAAGTTTTGAAGTGGGTGCATGATGGTATGGAGGTAATTGTGGGTGGGAGGGAGTTCCATAATTTGGCTATGGTGCAAGAGAATAGTGCTTCACCAGCAGAGTTATTGGCTTTAGTGATCTGCAAGTGATTTTTGTTGCTGGATCTTAGTGGTCTGGTGGTGCGATAGGGTTGGAGTATATTCTGGAGGGATGGGACATTTAGTGGATGGTTTACTAGTTTGTGGGTGAGTGAGAGTTGATACCATCGAAGGAGGTAAGGGAGTTGAAGCCAGCCCAGTTCAGCAAGTGAGAGACAGTACTGACTATGGTAGGATGCCCCTGTGGCGAATTTGGCGATTTTGTTGTAGCATGTCTCTAGCTTGTTTAGATCGCATTTCCTTAGGTTGGTATATATTGGAAAGGCATAAAGTAGGGTGGAGATAAGGTGGGAATTTGCTATTGAAATATTAGAACATCTTATTAGAACAAATTCCCATATAACCTTCAAAAGTAATAAATGTACAAATAACAGTTGTATGGCTTGATATCACTGTACAGTGTTGGCCAAATTAATGGAAGTCAGTGTTTTTATTTTTGTTTTTTTGTTTTGTTTTTATTGTTGTTTTGCCATATAACTCAATACGAGTATATGAAATGACAAACAATATAATTCATGTTATATGGGAATTTGTTCTAATAAGATGTTCTAATATTTTGTGCATGACCCCTTGGCCATTATCAAGGATTTAACTTGTTGAGGCATAGCACAAACAAGTTCATGACAATGTCCAGTCATAGAAGCATTGCACGCCCATGCTGAATGTGTTCTTCATCCAGTTGCTACTTGTTTGTTATGGTCTTTTTCTACATCTCTGACTTCAGAATAGCCCACCATTTATCTATTGGATTCATATCAGGGCTGTTACCTGGCCATGGTAGCACTTCAGTACCATGGACTTCAAGGAAACTTGTTGCTTGTTGACTTTCATGACACTGGTGCACCATCGTGCATGAAGATGAAGTCCCATGTCCCAGTAAATCCCTTCTTCTTTGTTCAGTCACACAACTGAGGGAGTAGAAGTTGCTGAAGTACAGTTCTTTGATGTTCCTGTTTCATGTTTTCCTGAACAATGTAGAGCTGACCTGTTTCGAAGATGTTTATAATGTTCCACACCATCACTTGAGTGGGGTGCTTGATGTGCTGAATGATCCAATCGTCCCACATCTGCTTTCAATATTGTCATCTGACATATTGTACTTGCTGATCCAAACACTGTATTATGTCGTCATTACTGAAAACAACCCATTCTCAATCTTCCTCTGTCCAGTTTTGAAACTCTTTTACCCAGCGTAGTCTTTTTTCCTTCATTTGGTTGGACAGTTTCTGTTCCTTCAGAAGTCTGCAAGCACAAAGCCTAGCATCCAGAAGTCTCCGTTGAAGAGTTGTGGAACTCTCTGTAACACCCTGTTGTTCCAGCATCCCCTGCAGGTGTCTACTGGATGCCTTGTGATTCTTATGGCATTCTCTGAGCAGATACGAAACATCCCAAGGAGATGAGAGCCTTCTGCAACCACATCTGCCAAGAATGCCTGGATGACAAACCCTCACTGGTATTCAGTTTCTTCTGAATTTGGCTGACAGATGGCTGATTAACTTCAATGTTTTTGGTGATTTCTGATTCAGGAATACCTTCTTTGAGCAGAAGCTCAACTTTTGCATAGTGTCATGGTGTTAAGGCAGTCAGCTCAGCCATTTTAAAACTATGGAGCCACATCATTATGACATAATTTCTCTTTAAGTAGGTAAGTAGCAGGTAGTAATTTCTTGCTAAACAGCTTTTTCTTAAAGAATTAGATAACTGAAATGATTTTGTGAATTTCTGAAAAAGCCAGACTGAAAATCACTAAAGAAACTAAGAAATTTCCACATTTTCTCGATCTTTCTATTAATTTGGCCAACACTGTGGATGCTGTTGCAGTTGGTTGTGTACACACTGAGTTCAGTTCTTTGCTGTAAAGCTGTTTGTGTGGCAAACAGGGATAAGGTACCCATCCTGTTTTCTGAAGGTGCGTTCGAGTAAGAGTTCACATCCAGACCTAGGTAGAAATATCTCATGTGTACTAACATTTTCTAGAGTGTATGTCATAGATTGCTATTCCTCATTTCAGCTACTTCTCTCTTTTTGTGGTGGTGCAGTGGTAGTGTTGCTGTCTCACAGCAAGAGGTTCTCCTGTTTGATTCTCAGCTGGAGTGCGGGGAGTGCCTTCTGTGTGGAGTCTGCATGTCCTCCCCGCGGTTGGGTGAGTGTTCAAAAGACATATGTAAATGGGAGTGCCTTTGTTGAAGGTTGAACGTTGAGCTGGCACCTCGACGTTTGTGAAAATCTACTGCCAATCATTAGCGGACCGCAGTTCCGCTGTGGTGACCCCTAACCGGGAAAAGCTGAAAGACAACAACAGCTACTCTCTTTTTATTCTTTTTGTTCTTTTCTTGCTTTTTTTAGGGGGCAGTGCTTGTACGATGTGCTGCTTAGCGCAAACATGGGAAGCAAACAAAAGTGAATGTCAAGTTTGGCTGTGCTTATCTCATTTGCATGAAGTGCTGCAGTGTGCAAACTGGACAACAAGGCCACCCAGGAAGCAGACAGTGCCCAGACAGCCAAAAATAGAAACTGGATGCATGCAATTAATACTACTGGCCATTGCACAAACCCATTAAGCAACGTTGAGTGGCGGTTAACAGAGAGGCCTTAATGAATGATTAGTGAAATAAGGAATATCATGTAACTATTTATTTATTTATTTTATTTTACATTTGTTGACCGGGCTAGTCTAGCTGGATACATTTCCATTTTCAGTAGAGGCCCGGGGAGAAAAGCTCCACATAAAATTGAACAAAAAACATTACAATAGACAAGCAAATGGACAAAATCATAATAGATGAATAGACAAATAAAAAATATAGTACCAATAACAGATATATACAAAGAGAGGATCACATTTCTAAAAATAACATTAAGTAGCTGAAATAACATCAAGAACAAGGCACAAAACAAAGAGCAAAATTGATTAATAATAGAACTAATCTTAGTAACAGAAGGAGAAAGAGAAGCACTAAAATAGGAGAGGAGGAAGGGAAGCAGTATAAGAAAAGAGAAGGGAAAGTAGTGACAGATTAGCATAGAGGTAAGAAGAAACAAAATACTCTAAAAGGAGGTAGACTGAAGCAGATACAGTAAGAGAGAGGGAAAGTAAAGTAGTAGGAAAGTGCAGAGTAGTAGGAAAGCGCAGAGGAGGTAAAGGATTAGTCAGGTTTTGAACAGGAACAGAGCCAGTGGCTTTGGAAGTAATCTTTGATTTTGTGTTTAAAGAGAGGCAGAGATGTAGTAAGTGTTATGTCGCTAGGAAGCAGATTCCAGTTCCTTCCTACAGTATTATTGAAGAGAGAGTCACCGTGAATTATAAGTCTTTGTTATAGTAGCCATAAGTTTACTGGATGAGCGAAGGGAGTTTAGGTTGTTATAAGGGATTAAAAGTTTAGAAAGAATAGGGGTTTTGTTTGGTTGGTATAAGATTTTATGGGCAATAGTGAGTTGAGGATTAACAAAAGGTTTTGTAGTTCAAGCCAGCCTAGAAGTTTCAGGTTAATACAGTGATGAGTTCTAAAAGGGTTACTAGTGGCAAAACGGGCAATGTTGTTGTAGCAAGTAGCCAGTTTGTTAAGGTTGGCTTTCTTAAGGTTAGTAAAAATTGGTGAGGCATAAAGAAGAGTAGACAAAAGATGAGAGTGGGCAATCTTGGCTCTGGATGATGATGTTAGGAAAGGTTTAATTCTATATAGGCTTCCTATTTTTCTATTGACTGTTTTAATGGTGTTGTTGATATGCTGATCAAAGGAGAGGTTGTTGTCAATTGTTATTCCTAATAATTTTGTTGTTGGATCAGGAGCAATGAGAGTAGCATTATTTGAGGAGATGGTGAAGTCCAAGGGGATGGACCTAGTGCTAGGAGAGAAAAGGAGAAGTTTAGTTTTTTTGGCATTGAGGAGGAGGTTGCGTCTGGTGAACCAAGTTTCTACAGTGTTGAAGACATTTTGAGTAATAGATGAAAGTTCATTAGGAGATGAAGCAGAGCAGATAAGGGTGGAGTCATCTGCATATTGAATGCAGGTAGATTGAGGAATTGCTAAGTGAAGATCATTGATGAACAGGGAGAAGAGAAGAGGTCCTAGAATGGAGCCCTGAGGTACACCGATGGAAACGGTGTGAGTGAGGAAATTTGGTTTTCCCAACGAACTGCTTGCTGTCTATTGCCAAGGTAGGATGTAAACCAGTTAATGGCAAGATTATCAAAGGAGAGGGATGTAAGAGTGTTAATTAAAATGGAGTGGTTGACCATATCGAAAGCTTTAGAGAGGTCAATGAAGAGAGCAGAAGAGAGAAGGTTGTCATTGCGGTTCCTGTTGATAGTATCTACAAATGATAGGAGAGCAGTGGTAGTACTGTGATGTGGTCTGAAACCATGTTGACAGTTTGCTATTATGTTGTTTTGAGAGAGATGCTGTAAAAGTTGTTGGTGAATACATTTTTCCATTATTTTGCTAAGGGAGAAAGGAGGGCAATTGGTCTATAGTTTGAGTACTCAATGGAGTTTCCACCTTTATGTAAAGGGATAATATGGGATATTTTCCAGATGTCTGGGATGGTTCCCTCTTGGATTGTCCTGTTTATAAGTATAGATACTGGATATGCAATTTCTTTGGCAGCTTTTGGAGAAAAGTGAAGGGAGCTTGTCAGCAGAAGGGGTACACGGCTTCAGTTTGTGGATAAGTCTAGAGATGAAAGATGTAGGAATAGGTTGTATTTTAAAGTTATTTGAAGGGTGTGTTTGGTTTATAGGTGGGCTGGAGTTATTAGTGCTAAGTTGTTTAGCTAGTGATAGAATAGTGTCAGTAAAAAGAGTTGAAAGCATTTGCAGTGAGGTGGGGAGTATCTGGGTCGGCATTGAGAGGGTGGGAGTTTTGGATGTTCCTGGGGAGAGGAGTCTATTTATAGATGACCAAAACTGTTTGGGGTTGTTATGATGAGTTTGTTGAAGTTTGCAGTAGAAGGTTTTTTTGTCAGTAATTATTGCTTTTTTAGTCGAGTTTCTAAGTTGGCGGAAATGAAGAAGGTCAAGGGAATTTCTATGGTTTCTCCATTTAGCCCAGACTTTATTTCTGGAGAGAATTAGCTTTTTAGTTTCTTTAGAGAGCCATGGGGCAATATTGGGTTTCATTCTGATGGTGCGTTCAGGAGCATGTTTGTTGAGAATGGATAAAAAAGTGGTGTTAAAGTATGATACTGCATTTTCAAGGGGAAGAGATTTCAGGGGGCTCCAGTTGCATTTGCTGAGTTCATTTTGAAATAGGTCTATGTTAAAATTTTTAGTAGAGCGTATTATTTGAATGTTAGGGGTTTGGGAAATCAGTTCTTTCTCTAGTAATAAAGGTTAAAGCATGATCACTTATATCATCAGGCAGGGTTCCTGCTTTGTAGCGTGTTTGATTTTGTTTATGAGTATCCAGTCTAAAATACTCTCTTTATTGTTAGGCTTGTTGATTCTAGTGGTTGAAGTAATAGTCTGGGTGAAACCATATAGGTTCATATGAGAGGAAGGATTATCTGCATTGATAGTGTTCCAGTCAACATTGATGTCACCTAGAATTATAGTTTCTTGGGGGTAAGTAGCAGATACCCAGCTGAGAAAGGGTTCTAGTATGGGTATATTGTTTCCTGGTGGTAAGTAGATGCAGATAATGTAAAGGGATTTCTTGGTGTTTATTTGGAGTTTTGTTATGATGGCTTCTACTTTGCAATCTGGGGTAGGATAGGCTGGAAGAGTAGAGATATTAAGCTGATTCTTAAAAAGAATAGCTACTCCACCACCTTTACGTTTTGGTCGGTCAAGTCTTATTATGCTATATCCTTGGGGTGTGATCTCAGTGTCTTTTGTTTCTGGTTTGAGCCAAGTCTCTGAGAGGCACAAAATGTCAAATGAATGAATATCAAGGAGGGCATGTAATTGAGCTATTTTGTTTTTTATACTATGAATGTTTATGTGTCCAATAAGGAGGGAGTCATAGATTTTAGGAGAATTAGTTTTGGGAGAGGGATAAGCTGGTCCAGGATTAGGGTGGATGTCTCCATCTTGTAATGTAAGAAGATTAGGTTTAGTTATTAAATGGTTCTTTAGAAAGATTTGAAGTATTAGTTTCTTATTGGTGGGATATACATACTTAAGGTGGGAGAGTCTGTGGTATTTAGGTAAGAGATAGTTGGTGTTAAAGGTAATGTTGGAGTGTAAAATGGGAGAAGTATTTGTAAGGGAAGATGTGTGTTTATTGGGGTAGATGGAGTGGGCAGAAAGAGGGTTTTCAAAGAAGGTAAGAAGGTATGCAGAGAACAGGATGGTAAGGAGTGGAATTATAAGTGTGGGCATAGTAGGGAAGTTGGGAGGCATAGTTAGAGAGTATTATAGTAGGAGTTAAGGAAGATACTAGAAGTGGCTAAGATAGGAGAAATGATATAAAGCCTAATAGGAGAGGGAGGAGAGAAAGAGGGCCAGTAAGAGGTAGTAAGAGGGTGTAAAAAGGTAGTGTAAGAGAAAAATAGAAAATAAAAATGAAGTAGATGTCAAATATAGAGCTGTGAGGTCAGATATAAGGGAGGGATTTTGGAAAGAATGAGGTAAGAGGGGAGGAGGTGGTAAGGGGTGTGCTTAACAGAGGAGCGGGAAAAAGCAGGGTAAGATATTAGAAGAAAGAAGTAGGGGGTGTTTTCAGAGAGGTATAAGAGTAGGACCCCTGGGGGTGGGAATTGGGGGTAGGGAGGGGAGCGGAGTGAGCTCGCAGGGCGAACGGAGCGGGAAGAAACAGCTGAAGGAGAGATGGGAAAGGAGGCAATCAAAAATGCAGGTAAGTAAGGTGAGAGAGGTATATAGTGAGAAAAAGAAGGTAAAGTAGAGA
Source organism: Protopterus annectens (assembly GCF_019279795.1). Taxonomy (NCBI): domain Eukaryota; kingdom Metazoa; phylum Chordata; order Ceratodontiformes; family Protopteridae; genus Protopterus; species Protopterus annectens. The sequence goes on from NC_056744.1 coordinate 545,327,649, forward strand.
CCAGAGTTCAGGGAGAAGATAGAGCACAGACAGATCAAACTAGTCCCGTGACAGCAGGTGTAAGTGTAGGACTGGAGTGCAGATGGTCCTGGGTTCTAGTACAGTGTGCGTGCAACCTTTCTTTTACTGTTGTGACAATGAAGTTTATAGCAATGAACTGCAATATAGACAAATGCTTTCTCAACCTTCTTTTGGCAACAAGTGCAAGTATAGGACTGCCATACACATGGTTCTGGATTTGAATAAAGGATATTTCATACACATTTACTGTTGTTTCACTTCCCATTATAGTCGCTCTCACTTATAACACTTAACACAGTGGAGCAGATATTAATTATATGTGTGAGGTGTGAGACACTAGTATTGTGTCAGCTATTTATTTATTTATGTGGTATCACATTTATTATCAGATGTATGACTGTGAGTATACTGTGTACTACATTCTTGTAAGTATAATTCTGTTTTATGGACTGGCATGGCCTTCACATTTGCCTAACACACATACACAACTGCCTGTACATCCAATAACATTGAAATTGCAACTGCAACTATGTAATGCCTCACTGCTTGGCACTGTTGTGCTTTGCTTACCATCTTACAAACACAGTGGTCGGGGTTGCGCACTGATGAGCATCATGTTTGCACAATGGTAAGTGGAGCGCAACAGTTTCAAACAGTGTGTGCTCTCCTAGTAAACACGATAACTTGAATTGGCAGAAAGCATAACTCTCCATTGGTCTAGGTCCATGCCAGACATGGCAGGCATTTGTGGGGAAAGTGTCAGGTTTAGGGTGCAGAGATGGGGTGTTGAGGAGTCCAAGCTTTTTATTGGACACGTAGTTAAAAACCACAGCCAACAGCTTCTGCAGGGGGACTATTCTGGCTCCCAGTATGACTTGGAAGCTTGAGATAGTTTAGCCTGGGCTATATCCAGTGTCACTGGTATCCCATGCACAGGAGACCAATGTACGTATCATTTCAATGACCTACAGTGGACAAAGAGAGATACCCTTGACTGTCAGACTGAGGAATTTAGGACTGTGTACATCCCACACCTGTTAAAGTATCAACTACAGATAGTTTGTGTAAGACTTAGAACGCTGAATATAAGCAAGACTAGTATTCATAATGATCTTTTGTATGGTTCTGTTTTTTTTCCACAGCTGCCAGTGATCAGGAGTGCAATGTCTGAACCCATGGGGCTAGACTGGCGAGGATGAGGGAAGCATGTGGTATGTATGTAGCAGAAGAGTAGTATTAATGTAGCATTAAAAGTTAAAGATAGCTGTTTTTGGTATTTCATACAGTTGTATCAAACTGAGCATGCATATCCCAACTGTGCATACATTTGTGTGTAGTACAAACCAAGAGTACAATATTAGACTTTAGTCAGAGGTTGTGGGTTCAAATACCACACTTTTCAACTGTACAATACTATTAATTATTCAATAATATTTAAATTAAATGAAAACTTCTGTACTAGTGACACAAATACCCTACTGTAAATTGTAATCTGTATAATTGGAACATGCATATGTGCAATATATGCACATGTCAAGGATTACTTGCTGCAATCTATAGTATAATGTGCATCTGTTAGGAGGTGGTAGTCTTAACTGTAAAAGTTAGGATAATAGAGACAAATAATTCTATTAATGCATTGCATGTCACATATGAAGGTATTAATCTTATCTCTTTTTTGATGTCTCATCACAACCCTATCTCTCTTTTTTATTTTATTTTTATTCTCACCACAGCCCTATCTCTCTCTTTTTTTATTTTATTTTTATTTTATTTCATATTATTTATTAAATATTTTTGTGTTATTTTATTCTTTTTTTCTTTTCTTTTATGAATATTTTTATTTTCTTTTTTTTTTACTGTTATTATGTGTCGTCAAAATGTGTCCATGACATCCATGTGTACCACATCACTAAATGCTCACCAGCACAGCAGGGTAGGCCTGCCCCACAGGATCCACCTGCCTCCCCCCACCGACTCCATGTCTGGCAGCCAAACTGGCAGCACTGCCTCTGCTGCCCCCACACTACCTGCCCCCTTAGGTAGTCCTCCCACAGAGACTGGTCCAGTCACACTTTCTGAGAGCAGTGGCAGAGATGGTAATTTTATCACCCACACCGAGTTGCCAGGGATGGTGTAGGGTACGCTGGCTGAAGAGGCTGCTCTCCCTCATTTTGCATGGTGCTAGGAAGAGGAGAAGGAGATGTCAACCAGCCCAGGCCCTGGCAGAGTGAGGTGACAGTGATGACAGTCCAGTGGGTGAGGACACAATTCTCACAGTCACCCAGCTTGACGACCATGGGTTCAGGATGTCCCCGCCCTCACCCCAATCATGATGTCCCCTAATCTTTTGTGTCCATCACAGTCTTTGTCTCTTGCCTTGTTTGTCTTGTCTGTCTGTAATTGCTTCCTCACTTATCCAACTTACCTGACCCATATATACCTACATCCCTTCCCCAACATTCCTCACTCTCAAATAAAAAATTAATGGGCAACTGTTCCATAAAAAATCATCCCAGACATAGCTCTCCATTTTGCACACTTGTCTTTTTGACACACTTGATTTGGTCCAATTGGCTATACAATATGATTGTGTTGTGGTCAACCCTCTCTCTGAAGATGACAGTCCAAATTCAGTTAACATTTTGCACATACGTTCAGTTTACACTGTTATAGAAATTTTTAATTTTTTTTATTTTTAATTTTTTTATTAACTGAGAAAGTCCGACTTGGAACAAGCCAATTTTCAGCAGAGGCCCAGGGAGAAATGCTTCAAATGCATGTCTTTGCAATGTGGGAGGAAACCTTAGCACCCAGAAGAAACCCACACGAATGCAGGGAGGACATGCAGACTCCACACAGAAGGCACCCAGCAGTGAATCGAACCAGAGAACTTTTTGCTGTGAGGCGACAATGCTAACTGCTGCACCACTGCAACAGCCAAGGAAATGGATAGCTATGGTTCTTTCTTATCTCTCTCCTGCATATTCCTGTGCTGCTTTCCCTTTGTTCTCCCCCCTGCTTGCTTCCCATTTCACCACTTTCTTAACTCCCATTTTAACACTTTTAATCTGGCCAAAAATAGAATCACACAAAACACAATAAGTTGCTGGAAAAGCAATGGGTCCTTTCACTTTTTGGGCTCCATGTTTGAATGGAGGTGCACAACATGTACCAACAGTGAGAGGAGGCAAACAGTTAAGGTTACCCCTGTGCATTGCCCCTTACAATTGCTGTGCTATGCCAACACACAGCAACACATCTGTTATAAATAATTCATGTCATTGCATTATTATTCTCTAATGAAAAGTATTTTAAAGTATTAGATACACCTGTATTCAAACCCAGTGCCATCTGGTTCAAAAAAGGAATGCATCAGTGCATTAATATGTGCTTCCACAGAGTCAGTTAAACAGCATATGTATTTCATAGACTCGATACTAACTCTCAGATTTTAGCAATGTGGCTCACTTTTGCTCACTGCTTAGCTACATGCAAATGTGTATCTCGTGTGCACATGCACTTAGCTAATTGTCACACAAACCCGTTGCTCACCTCACTATGGAAATGTACATATTATGGTGCATTACTGCTTACTGTCCATTTCCTGCATGCGGCATGAAATTACACATGGAAATATTACAAACTGAGGCCCCTATTTAAAAATATGTCACATATGTACAATGCATCCATGTGTTGCCAAGCCCCCAAGCAGTGCAGCCCTGGTGTCTTAGTACTTTTTCCACACATATATCAACCACACTACAAAATGTAATATCTAATGTTGTATGGTATGCAATGTACATCAATCTGGTAACATCCAGAACTACAACTATGGACCCATATGCCTAAACAGCCTTATCTGCAAGGCTAAGGAAGGACTCAGCATGGATCATATCCACAGGAAAATAGGTGACATTCAACACACTTGACCCAACCCATTTTATTTTTGTCAAGGATAGATCTTGTTTATTGAACCTTGTGGACTACTTGGATACTGAAGCCAAAGACCTGGATGAAGGATAACAGGACATACCACCTATGTTGAGTTATCCAAGACCTTTGACACTATCCCACATTCATGTGTCATAGTGAAGATCTCCCATGTGGGAATTAAGCCATACAGCAGTAGAGGGATAGGCAACTGGCTTACCAACAGAACACACACTGTCAAGGTTGGGGACTGCACTTCCATCACTAGCAACTTACCATTAGAATACCACAAGGATTTGTGCTGGGCCCTCAACTGTTTATAAACTACTTCCCTGAAGCAAAGGCAATGAAGGTCTGTGGTTTACAAAGACTGCAGATGAGTGGTAACTGGAAGCACTAATTTAGAGTCCCCCAGTGATAGTAAGATATAACTGAAGGGGCTGACACACAAAAATGATTGTTGATAACTCAAGGACTGAAACTTAAAACATACAATGCCTCATTGTCCCCTTTGGCAATGAAGTACCCCTACTAATTATGATATACCTAGCACCCCCTTAACTCAAACACATTGTTGTGAGAATTGGAACACATACTGATAGCAATCTACACTTCCATCACTATGTGCCCCTAGTGGTAACACACACAATCTGCATCACATATAGACATCACATCCAAACCAGGGTGGTCATCTCTCTGTTGTACTCTATCCTTATCAGACTACTAATTGAGTACAATACTTCCTTCTGTCTGTACCTCACTAGACACCTGCAGCAACTGGAGAAAACACAGGTTTGTGCCTAGGAGATTCCAGGGCTTCCAAACAAGACTGAAAGACCAGTCACTGTTCTCAGTATTACGCAGAGAGCTGAGAGGTGACATATGCCTGCCCTACAGAGTGGCCTCAGACCCTTCCCTTCTGGAAATGCTGGACATTTGCAAATCAAATGGTACACAGATAATTTGCCCCAGTGTTCTTAGCTAGGCTTCTAAACACCCTAGAGCCAGTTGGCTAGTAGTCTCCTATTAACCTATGAAGCTATGAACCCATGCAGGCCTCCCAACATCTTGTCTCCCACATAGCTTGCTGATCATTTCACTACAAGTTCACCTGCACTCTTATAAAGGTCAGACTTGTTCTGTGGTGCTTGCATAAAGTACTGTGTTAGTAGTCTGTGTACTTAGATAGGTAGGGGTTTGTTCTCATTGCAGTTAACTGTGTGTGTGTGTGTGTGTGTGTGTGTGTGTGTGTGTGTGTGTGTGTGTGTGTGTGTAGACAGAAAAGCAGAAGTGTGTATCCCACAGCTACTTCTCCAATACCATGGACCGACAGTATTTTGATTCTTGCAGATGCCTACACATCCATGTCATGCAGCCCACTCAACATCTTGTCTCCCACATGTTCAGCTGATGCAATCTACTATAGGTTCACCTCACTCTTGTAAAAGTTAGACATGTCCTGTGGTGCATGCATAAAGTACTGTTTTCTACAGTATGTGTACTTAGATATGTAGGTGTTCTATTCTCACTGCAGTCAACTGTGTGTGTGTGTGTGTGTGTGTGTGTGTGTGTGTGTGTGTGTGTGTGTGTGTGTGTGTGTGTGTGTGTGTGTGTGTGTGTGTGTGTGTGTGTGTGTGTGTGTGTGTGTGTGTGTGTGAGCTCTTGCTTGACAGTACAGAGAGCATTTTACACCAGAATGTGGGACACTGTTATATTTTCTTCAACAAACACTGCTGATGTCATCATCTAGAAAGTATTGTCTGACACACTCTAAGTCAGACTTATGCAGTGGCGTTTCTGTAAAGGACTTAGTTCTGTAGTCTGTGTACTTAGGTAGGGGTTTTATTCTCAATGCAGTAAACTGTGTGTGTATGTGTGTGAGCTCTTGCTTGACATTACAGAGAGCATTTTACACCAGCATGTGGGACACTGTTATATTCTCCTCATCAGACACTGCTGATGTCAGCAGCTATAAAGTGTTGTATGACACTCTCCATGTCAGACTATTGAAATGGTGCTTGCATAAAGTACTGAGTTCTGTCATCTGTGTATGTAGGTAGGTAGGGGTTCTATTCTCACTACAGTCAACTGTGTGTGTCAGCTGTTGCTTGACATTACAGAGAGCATTTTACACCAGCATGTGGAATACTGTTATATTCTCCTCAACAGACACTGCTGATATCATCAGCTATAAAGTGTTGCCTGACACACTTCACGTCAGACTGGTGCTGTGGCACTTGCGTGAAGTATTGAGTTCTGTAGTCTGTGTACCTTAGATAGATAGGGGGGTTCTATTCTCATTGCAGTCAAGTTTGTGTGTGTGTGTGTGTGTGTGTGTGTGTGTGTGTGTGTGTGTGTGTGTGTGTGTGTGGGTGTTTGTGTGTGTGAGAGCACTTGCTTGACATTACAGAGAGAATTTTACACCAGCATGTGCAATACCATTATATTCTCCTCAACAGACACTGCTGATGTCATCAGCTATATCAGATTTTTGGTTATGCAGTACTCCCATTAGGGAAATGGTCAGACATTGGCCTAGAGGCCCAGCAGACATCACCTTATCCTATACTAGACAGATTACAGTGAAAGGACTTTAACTCTATCCATATACATTATGGCATGGTTTGTAGGCCATGTGTTATTTTGCTGAAAACGCCCTGTGGTCTCCCCAGCTACCTCGTGTCTCTGATGAGATACACATGAAAGAGAACATTATACTCAATTAGTGTTCTGATGAGGTTTGACTACAGTGCTGTCATACAATTCTAAGATCTGAATATGATGGTGTGATGTATGATGTGCACAACATAGGCTTTCAACACCAGTGTGGACACTTGGTGGTTGAAGGTCAGTGTGCTATCTACATGTGCTCCCATTGCTGGGTTCACTGGGTGTCAGCATAGCAGGACTGTTGTTAATGCTGTGATTAACATGGAATTCTACTTTTCAGATGGACAACATAAAAAAGATGCATTTCTGCATTTATTTGTAGATCGTGTGCATTTGTCACCATTCATTTGTCTGTGTTAGCTCCTCCTGTACTATGTTATCGTCATTGGTGGACTCCATGATTGCACACAATATGCAAGAATCAGCAGACTTGGTAAGCCAAAGACCATATACTTCAGCCTGAACTGTCAGGAAATAGACTCCAAACAGTGAAGGGCCACACACAGATCCCTGGGGTTTGCCAATGGTGACAGCTGTACTGGTAAAGGTTGATTCACCAACTTTTACAGTATGTGTTCTGTTGGTGAGTCAGTCAGTTACCCATCTACTGACGTAAGGATTAATCTCCAGCTGGGAATTTTTCTCACTGATACCTGCATAGGGGATTGTATCAAAACCATAGGCCAGATGATGATAGGCAGTATGCACTGTCTTACCTTCATCCAGGCCTATCACATGGAAGCAATGACCTGTGACAACATCACAGATCACCTATGGCATGGCTCAGCACATACAGCTTCCTGATATGGTTGAATACACACTTGAACACACCCTACACAAAGGCTATATTTCCATACAAGGGTGTGCATTAACATGTATTTATCTGAGTAGAGGGGACAGCACCTGATGCATGCATGTATAGAGACATCTTGGCTCTTCTCGACTGTGAGGTATATCAACATGTGATCAAGGACCTCTTCTGCATGTGCACTAGTCATATTCTGACTGTGTGCAACACACCTGTGTGAGTTGTTAATGTGTATCTCATCTGTGATGTCCATCACTTAACTAATGGACAGGAAAGGGCCTAGCAGACATCCCTGATGTACTGACCTGATCACTGGACCTGAGATATAGGTCACATCTAATAAACATTCACAAAGAGATCATCAAGGGCATGCGTGATGACAACAGTATCATTTTGAACTTGACCAGGTCAAGTATTTGTCACAAATCCACACTAAGGTATTCCCTTACCACTGTCATATGTGGGCATAAACAGCTAGATCACCAAATGGGTAGACCAGTGTATCACATATGTAGCATTTCACTATTTTGACATGTGTGATGTGACCTATATCTCAGGTCCAGTGATCAGGTCTGTACATCAGGGCTGTCTGCTAGGCCCTTTCCTGTCCATTAATTAAGTGATGGACATCACAGATAACATTTGCATGCTGTATCCACACAACTGCCTTAAGATCTACAGATTGTGAGCAATCATTGACTCCAACTGCTATATTAGTATAATACAGACAGTAGCAGCACATGCCAGACACTGCTGTCAGAGGCATGACAACACCTGGATTGACAAGACACATGGGAGGATTTATTAATTCAGGAAACAAACACACCACTCAAGTATAATGTGGGCATCGCACCCAATGATCAGACCAATAGGTGTGTGACCCATGTGCTGGGATAGATGGTATGTAGTACATCCACCAGCATGTGGTCACAGTGCTGACTACTTGCTTGAGGGTAATACAAGTACTGGGTATGTGAAGGACATCCACATCAGTGGCCATAATATCTTCATGGTTCTCAGCCATCATCACACCAATAACTGTGCACAATGCACCCTTTTTCATGTACCTCCTGACATATCTTCCAGTGATGTATAACTGAAGTGTACCACCTTTGTCACAGTGAGCTGCCAGATAGCTTACTGGCCATACCTAGGTATTCTTTCTGTGGAATATACCTGACTGTCTGATGGTGTGGAACACCAACCACGTTGTTACACCAGATGCATGTGTGCTACCTGTTCTACTTATGCACACACTACATACAGTCATCGGTGTGGATTGTGTTTATATATATATATATATATATATACACACACATATGCTATGCACACAAGGCATCTAGCTTGTATTGCCCATACTGTCGCATACAGGTATAGCAGTATCCCTCCTAATACCTCCATCAGATATTACAGTGGCAGAACAGTGTGCATGGTTGCCCTCATAGAGTGTGTATGTATCATAATAGTTGTTCAAGTGTGTGTGTGCAGACTCATGTCTTATCGCTGTAAATCACATATGTCATGTCAGAGGCATGGGATTACTGGTGGTATTATACTGATATTGTCCGTGATGGTGGCTGCTTTTTGTAATATTTTCCATGAGCCTTTATCTGAGCCCACCTTGCTGGAGACCTCTACTGAGAGTGTATTCATATTCAGACACATCAGTTTGTAGCTTCACGATATGCAGCCTACCCCACTTTTATGACAGATCCCTGATAAATGTCCTCTGAATTATTCATGTAATGATGCTTATCACACACAGACATCCTCCCCATTGTTATGTCACCTTCTGTGACAGTCACATACAGCACATTTTCACTGTACAGTCTCTACTGTACCACAGAGATATGTGATTGGTGTTGCTGCTACAGACATCTTCATTGACATGCCCTCCTCTGTGGTACATTGGGTAGTTTCACATGTCCTCTTTCCCTGTGTTCATTCCTATAATTCATGTGTGTTTCCCTATTCAGCACACACACTTCCCATGAGTGTCCATTATACATGGCAGTACATGTCCTATTACAGATCATTTACGCAACTTCAGTACAAAATGCTAGAAATTGGCTGCCACAATACTCTGCACTGTAGGCACACTGCCCTGTCTGCCCTGTACTGTGTTTGGACCATATACTTTGCATTCATACCTCTCAACTGTCCTGATTTGTGCAGAATGTCCTGATTTGTGCAGAATGTCCAGTTTTTATTTCATAATTTTGATCTTTTTCTCATAACATTTTGGTTTTCTGGCAAATCATTGACATGCCATTGCAGATAAGTCAGAAAAATTATGACAGACATTTGAGTTTCAAACTTCATGCTCTTCAGAAAGTGCAGGCTAATATAAAACCTATTATTCTATCAAATTTCTAAGTTTGGAAGAGCAATATTAAAAATCTGTCCTTATTTTTGGGCATTTGTCCCTCATCATTTATGGCTTTCTCCACATGTCTTGCCCTAAGAGGTTGAAAGAGTCCCTATTTCTGGTTATTTGTCCCCTCATTTTGTTGAACTTTGTGCACATGTGTTTCACTAACAGATAAACAGCTATCTGTGAAGTCCTGGTGATCATTGTGCCATTCCTCACAAATCTGCAGGCCATAGGTGCTCTGCTTTATACAGACTTGATATCTGACTTTGCTTACATGATTTCCTGGTTGGCAATACTGTTGCCAGCCCGGAAACCTAGCTTAGACGTGTCATGTGCAATTAATATGTATTGTGCACTACCGCTCGTCACTCCCCATCTCGCAATACCACACAAACATAAACTTGAGTTTATTGAATCCCTGGGAAACTGTAGTGTGTGCCAAGAAGAAAATGTGGTGAGTGTCCAAAGCTGAAAATCAAGTGAAAGCAGTGTCAATAAAATGAATGTAGACTTTAAGAAGTATTCATAATTATCCAAAAAGTAAAAATCCAACTTGAATAAATACAGTGATAGATTGTAATAATTGTGAATACTTTGTGTTCAGATAAATGCTGAGGACATTAGCATTAACTTTTCCACAGCTGTATTTCTGTATTAGCTATACTGGAGTGGGTGAGACAGAGGTGCAGCAGTTAGCTTCACTGCCACAGAGCTCCTTTCTTTCCAATTTAGTTCCTATCTCAGATGTCTTCTGTGAAGAGTCTGCATTTTTTTATTCATTTGATAATTAGGTAAACCTACTGGACATGTGTCCCTCTCCCTGAGTGCAACTTGGGAGCATATCTGGTTAGGTGACTTGCCCAGACTCACACAGTAAGCAAATGGGAGTGGAAGGAATCAAACCATGCACACTAGACTAAAGAATGCAACTTTATAATAGTAACACAAACTTGTAGGAAAAGAACCCTTCTTCAATACTAATACAATCAAGTCTGCATACTAGAAGCTTATACATGATTAGCAGCCAAGAATCATGTGACAAAAAGTGCAAACAACATAATAAAACTTTAAAAAATCAATTAATAATATTACGTAATCTAGTTAAAATTGGTTTTAAACTAACTTTGCTGTTAATTCCTGGATATGAATCAGCAGCTAGTCTTAAAATCCATTCAAATTATTATTCAGATCTCCACCTCTGGCACTAGGACAATTAAAATCAATAACTCTAAACTTAAAAGAATGTTCAGAGCCATGAATATTGATATGCTTATATAGTGCATTATTTTCATAACATGATTTCTGAATTATGATCAATAACACGATCTTAAATAGATAACACCTGAAGTGTTACAAGTAGCTGAAGTTTTAAAATTGAATACTTGACCAGTGCTAGGGTGTGTGAAAATATCACTACCATTACCAAACATCTGTGCACAAGCAATACAGTTAAAACATTGAAAAGTTCCAGGCTTAGGTTTATAAAAATCTTTATAACACAATAAGCTTTTGATAGTCTTCATATTTCTATAAGAGAAGCATGGTTTATCACCTACAATAGCTTTCATTTCTAATAAAATTATCCAATTTCTTGAGATAATTTGTTTAACCAGGTGACTTCTTCTATTAAAATTGGTCATATATCTAACTGAAGTCATCTCTTTATTGCTGTTATTATTTTTCTGGGATGTAGTTAACGGAATATCCTGCCCTTGATTAAAGCTGATAGGTTTCAAATAAGTCTTCCTAGCCTCTAAAATATCAATTCTTGACTTATTAAGTAGGTGGGCATCATAACCACACTATCAAATCATCCAGTTGTAACTTGAATACATCATCATCTGTGTTGAGCCTACTTGTCCTAATAAATTGTGATTTTACCACACTTCTGAAAATATGATACTACTGTAATGTAAATATTTACAACAGCTAACTTCCTTCTTATATACAGAAATATTAAGAATTCCATCATTCAGCTGGATTTTTACATCTAAGTAACACATAGTATTTTCAGAAACTTGCATTTTAAATTTCAAATAATCAGTTGTGGAGTTCAAATAGTCAACAAAACAGAGATCATGAAGTTCCAAACAATTAAACAGTCATCAACAAATCTTTTATAAAAACTAATATAGGTAGAAAGATTCCTATTACTATACAGATGTTTATGTTTATTATTTTTCAAAACAACATCCATAAGACAGCAAATGTTGTCAATGGATTTGAAATCAGCATCATTAGGAATGATGGTAAATAAGCTAACTAAATAATGTCTTTTAGTTTTTATATCAGACTCATTTCTAGTATACCATTGCTGTAGCTTAGATAACAAATCATGTGTATCTTTCAGAATGGTATTACAATTAAGTAGATGTGGTTGTAACTGTTTGTGCAAGTAATGTAATCCAGCCTCCACCTGGGACGATAGGTCTCATTGGTGGGTTATCCATAGACTTATGTATTTTTGGGATACCATACAAATGAGGTATCAAAGGACAAGGTACAGTTAGAAAATGAAACAAATCAAGGTCGATGTCACCATTAAGCTGAAGTTCAAATATTACCATGTTGACATAACTCACACATTTCTTTACATCAGCATGTGTAACTATTTTAAATGCCATCTCATCATTCAAAAGTAGAGAAACAGCTGAAAAATATTTATCTCGGTCCATAATAACAGGCATACCACCTTTGTCCGCTTGCTTTATTACAATGTCATTATTATTTTGTAGACTTTTAATGCTTCATACTCTGCAAAAGTCAGATTAAAGAACTTATTCCTCATGGACTGTAGGTATAATTCTCTTATTTGTAGTTCACACACATCATGAAATGCATTCAATATGGGTGCATTAAGTGGAATAAATTTTAGACTGTCTCCCATTGAATTATATTTACCAAACATTAGTTTTAAACTCGAACAAACAACTTTAAATCAGTTAAAAACATTATCACTACAGGATGGTATAAATTTAAATTCTTTATCTAAAAGAGAGAGATGAGCAGGATTTAACTCAAAAGATGATAAATTTAATGCCACAACTATTACTTTGTTGAGTCCTTTGTTTGCTATGGTTGCCTGTGCAGGTGAACCTCTAGACCTGGGTGATCTATTCATGACGGTTTCAGCCTGCTCCAGTTGGAATCGTTTATTAGTTAAATTTAAAGTTAGTTGTTGTGTCTTTTAATAGCCATGTTCACATTCAGGTTGCCATCATGCTCAGAGCCTTGAGCCTTAGCAGTAACATCCTGATATCCTTATTCTCCCAGTATCTTTACAGGTTGTCACAGGTTGCTCCAATTTCCTCCTATATTCCAAAAGGCATAACAGTGACCCTCTAAACTACCCAAAGCTCTGTGTGTTGTGTAAGTCATTGTATGACTATGCATCCTGCAATACTCCTGTCCCCCACCCAGGAATGTTTCCATGCCTTGCGACTCCATATTCCCTACAACTATGAGCAATATGAAATGCCCCTCAACTCCCCCAGCCCAGCATTGGTTCACGCTAGTGAGTAAAAAAGAAGACTCACGATTCTAAAGGAATGGTAGGTACAATTTTGCTCCAAGATGAATCATAAGAGACTGACTTTAAAGGATAATGTCCATGCCTTTGCTTGCATGTATTGCACTTAGCTCTTAAAGGGATTATGTTTCAAAGATATATGCAAGTATGATAATGTGCCAATATAAGAATGGAAGGCATGAATCCTTTGGGCATTGTAGGCAGTGAACTTTTGGGGAATGAGTTATTGTAACACTGTTTACTTTTATTTCTATGCCATAAAATGCAGTATATGATGTACTACTATTACTGATAAAACAGATAGTTTATGTAAACTGCTACAATGTATTTTAATAATGCACACATTGCAGATACTAAGACATAGGATAGGTAACAAGTGTTATATTAATTCACTGTTAGAGAATAGGTGACCTGTACATCACCACTCTGATTGGAGAACAGAGATCACTGTGTTAATGTAAGGTAATCCCACTCAAAAACAAGCCTGCTGCCATGGAGCTTGGACTGAAAGAAAGCTAATGGTTGCCATTATTTTATGCTTGCTAAGCAGTGCTTTTGCTGTTTAGCAAGTGAAAAATTAGAGCAAAAGAAAAAAAAATAGAAAGTGTGTGTAAGTGTGAGTGTGAGTGTGAGTGTATGTGTGCATAAAAGTGAGAGTGAGATCAATTGCATTTTACGCTTGCTAAGCAGTGCTTTTGCTGCTTAGACAGTGTAAAATTAAAACAAATGGATAATTAAAAAATAGAAGAGCGTGTGTGAATGTATGAGTGTGTTTATATTTCTGTCCATGTGTGTGTGAGTGCATGGGTACTTGTGTGCATGAAAGCAAAAGTGTTTGTGACAGAGAGAGAGAGAGAGAGAGAGAGAGAGACAGAGAGATCAAATGACTGAACAGTGGATGCAATTTATTTCAAATTAAGAGGTATGCATACCTCTCAACCTCTTAGCTCAAGAAATCTTGCTAAAACCTAAAATAATGTGGGGCAAAGCTCAAAAATAGGACATGTTTTAAATATTGCTTTTATACAATCAGAAAGTTGCTATAATAACAGGATTTATGTTAACATGCATTTTATGAAGGATATGAAAGTCTGAAACTGAAATATAATTAATTATTTAGTGACATCAACCCCTAATGATTTGCCAGCAAACTACAAATTTTATGAAGAACAGACTAAAAATATGAGACAAAAATTTGGACATTCTGCAAAAATCTGGACAGTCAAGAGGTATGGAGGTATAAAACTTGTAATGGCTGGCATTATTAAATGAATGTAATTGTGTGTTTTGAAAGGTACTTCTGAACATGTGTTAGAGAGAGAGAGAGTAAGTGAAGGCATTAAATACTTACCAAACTTATATTTCGGATGGTAAATACTTCCTCCAACAAATTATATATATTAAAGCAGGTCTGAAACATTAGGTGGAGGAACTATTTTGCATCAAAAATATTGAACGATATCTACTATATCTGTATCTATATCTATGTATATATAACTCTCTCCCTCTCTCTCTCTCTATATATATATATATATATATAATTGTATGTATGCATATATATATATATATATATATATATATATATATATATGTGTGTGTGTGTGTGTATAGTTAGTTATATGTATAGTATAATAGTTATATATGTATAGTATAGTTAGTCAGTTAGTAATTAAAAAAACAAATACAAAACAATTTAACAGATAGCCCATTCTCTAAGTGCAATGATGCCTTCCAGGGTGTGTGTTATGACTCCTTAACACAGACTCATTTTATGACTGATATTTATAGTACTGTAGTAGGGATTTAACAAATTTACAAAGTTATGCTGATCTCATTTAGTCAAGTCCATCTGGGAACCTCACATATTATTTGTACGTGTGTCACTTGGGAATGGCAGTAGTGTATCCATAGCAACCTTAATTACTCATCAGCTTTCTGTGCTAAGGTAACCATGGTGCCAGAGATTTAACTGTAGTCACATTCACTACAGAACTTAAAAAAGACATCATAAGGACTTGAAAGAATTCAACGACGTTTTACCAAATGTATCAAGAGACTACATGTTCTTTTCTATACTGACCGGTTTATGCTGCTTGACTTTTATAACTTAGTGTATCAGTGAGATGAAATCTAATGTTTATTTATAAAGCCTTTATAAAATATATAACCTTTCATTGTTGGTGGGTAAAGAGACGTCATAGGAATAAATATGAAAGAGGCGGTTCACATAGATTACAGAGGATTATTATATCCACTAACATATTCACCAAATGTCTTAGAGAAAGTGAGGGTTAATACATGGAATAAACTTCCTTTAAGCTTGTCATCTTTATTCAGTTTTAAGTATTATGCAATATTAAAGCAATAACCGATGACGTGCTGTGGTATATTGAAGATTTACCCATGGCTGGTGTGGTTTAATCACGAGGGCAAAGCCCGAGTGATTAAATAAAACCAACCATGGGTAAATTTCAATATACCACAACCACGGAGTCGGTTATTGCTATTATACAATGACATGATTTAAGAAAAAAAATACTTTTCTTAAATAATGTCTTTGTATAATGGCGCATTACTGTCCTTCCACTGGTTGTGGTACACTGCTTCCTTGTTTTGATGTACTGAGCATGCGTATGGGACTTGCATCCCAAGCATACCCAGTGCATCAATGCTTTGAAACGGAAGCAACAGAGAAAAGAAAGTCTCCGTTGCTCTGTTTTTTTCTTTTTTTTTATTTTATTTGTTTAAAAAACATATTTTGAGGACTTTATACCAACGAAAAAAAGTCCGGACGAACAGACCTTTTTTCTGTTGTTATATTGTGGGATTTACAACGAGCATGCTGGCCAATCAGCATGCATGTTTTGGAATATTAATGGGGGTCATTGTATAAAAGAGATAAGTAATACTTCAATACAATTTATTAGCTCTAGTTTGATTCCTGACTGGGATGCCTTTTGTATGTGGTCTGCATGTTCTCCCAGTGTCTGCATGGGTTTTTACCAGTGTTATTTAGTCTCTATCACACCCAAAAAACATGATGAGAGGTAAACTGATGAATCTTCTAAATTGCCCTTAAGGTATGGGTGATTATGTTTGTGTGTGTGTGTGTGTGTGTGTGTGTGTGTGTGTGTGTGTGTGTGTGTGTGTGTGTGTGTGTGTGTGTGTTTTCCTGTGATGGACAGGCATCCCTTTCACCACTTATACTGATGGACTGGTATCCGCATTAAATTGACTGGTTATGCCATATTAATCAGTTTAATAGAAAATTCAATTCTTTGTAATAAATAATGTATATAGAATCATTTATTTTCATGTATAGATGTAATATTGATTAGAGGCTCCACTAAGACATAACAAAACAAAATGGCTTTTTTGTTTAGTGCATAACTAAGATGAGCTCTGCATTGCATAACAATATCATAGTGAAAACTAAATTGTACATAAAAGCGAGTGAAAGAAAGTAAACCTGTAACATAAGAAAACAATAAGTTTTACTGATGGCAAACTCACCTATACCCTGCTCAACCCCCTTACTTATGTGCACTAGTTCCGAGACTGCACTTAGCTGGAGAAAGACCAAAATGCAATTGAAAGCCCATCTTCATTCAGCTCTTTCCCCACTTCATTGCAATCCAAATAAACACATACAAGCACTAGTGACTGAATATCATGTACAGCAATATGGACCTGTGCAAACACAACCCAAGCAAAAGATGCAGTGGCTGTCAGATATGAGCACTTATGTTATGAGCAAGTGAATGGAAATCGTTCAGAAGAATGCAACTGTACTTTCATCTGCAGGACATTACTTATTGCCTGAATCAGTACCATCAATTTTCATGTCAGTAACTTGCCTATTTGACATGGGATACAGTTAGAAATGCTCACATGATCTGTTCTCTTACCCAACTGTCAAATAAATAATTTACACATGCATTGATTCTTGTTGTAATGTACTGTTGGTATCAGATCCTGAAATCCTTGAGTTCTGCTGTGCAAAACATTAAATGCAGAGCTTAGATAATGTCAAGTGATTTGTAAAACCTATTTTTCACACTTGTATAATAAGGCACAAAGTCCTTTTACAAGGAGACCCAGAATGAAACACCAGTAACAAGAAGTTTAAAATCAAGGTATAATTGAAAGTAATGCATACAACTTATATCATGATATGACATTACAAGTGCAGTGTTACAGCTATGAAAAGTGTATGCCAATAAACATAATTGTTCTTCGAGTGAACATGCAAGCATCCATTGTACGAGGATATTACTGATTATTGATACCATGCAGCAGGCATGTAAGTTAACTGTTGGTCATGTTGACAGTGTGCTAAGGCAAATGAACAGGAAGAACCTTTGGAACAGAGGTATCCAGGCTATTTAAAAGTAAAAGTAACCCATGAATGATGGGTACTGCACACTGGTCGGAAGGATTCACAGTGTACTATAATACTTCTGTATAGGGTCACAGTAGAGGGGTGCAGTGGAGTGGGAAAAATGAAGGATAATCTGGAGAACTGAACATAGTTTAAGTCTGCCACCCCATTCAGCAAACCCATGTAAAACAGACATACAAAACATGATTCAAAAGTATTAATCAAGCTGCTTGCTTCAGTGGTAGAAGGGATTGATTTTTGATTGTGATTCTGATGACCGGGGTTTATTTAGCAGCTCCTGCACTGAAGAAACCAGACAGGGAGGGGGAGCATACCTCTCAACTTCCTAATGCAAGAAATATGGACAAAGCCTAAAATAATGGAGTGACAAAGGCCCTAGAATGTGGACAGATTTTACATATTGCTCTTATAAACTTAGAAGGTTGTTATAATAAGAAATTGTATGTTGGTATACATTTTCTGAAGGATACAAAGTCTGAAAATCAACTGTTTGCCATTATTTAGTGGTTTCAATCATCAGTGATTTGCCAGAAAAATACAAATTTTATGAGGAACAGACCAGAAATATGAAGCAAAACTCAGACATTCTACAAAAATCTAGGCAGTTGAGAGATATGAGGGTAAGAGAGAAGGGGCTCTGTACTCTATGATGGGTCTGATGAGTGATGAGTGGAGGAGCACAGTAACCTCTTTTGTTCTAGATACAAACCCTTTTGTAATTAGGTGGGCCACATAGAAGGATTTTCTAACCACCTTGGCAATATGATTATCAAAGGGTCATGGCCCATTCATATCCCCTTGGATGGAATGTGGATTTGCACATATACAGGGACATACTTTGTGGTGGTGTTAACTCCCTGGCAAGACTGGGGAGCTCACCGGTCCTGCTTCAATGGGTGGGGAAGGGGTACTTGACAAGAATATCTCTTGCTGACACAAGGGGATGGCCTCCATGGTCAACCCATTGCCTTTCCTCCCTTTTATGCCTCACTATAGGGTCATAGCTTCATATGTAAGTACTATGTTGGCTGCCCTTGTGGGGCTTTTAAACCCAGCCTATTTCCTTCAAAAGTGAGAATCAAACCCTGTGTCTTGTGTCTGTGAGGTAAACACCTTACCCATTATGCCAATCCTGAGCCTCTTCCAGCAAGTGAATGATTTAGGGCTCACTGTACTAAGCATGAATAACACAGATGGCTTTGTGAATGATGGCCACTCCCTATCAACCTTTGGCCTGATGGCGAAGAACAAAAGTGCCGATTTGCCATAGGTGGACTCTGGTGATGAATAAACTACATGGGCAAAGAATGCAAAAATATGGACACACACACACACACACACACACACACACACACACACACACACACACACACACACACACACACACACACACATACACATACACACTAAACAAGAATGCATTAACACACCTACAGTTTCATAGAGTTCAATTGGTATACTGTGGAAAAAGAATGAAGGGGGGCAAAGAGGGAAATGCCTAAATCTCTGTGGTAGTAAAAGCATTAATAATTTAGGTGCTTAATTCCTGTTGTACAAGGTGGGGGGGGGGGGTCAGATCTGGAAAAAGTTTGCAGGGAAATTTTCAGGAGCTTTTAGGGAAGTAGAAACACATTACAAAGCACAGCACCTCTGAACACTTTTCACTATAAAGTCAACATTCATATTTACTAAAAGATCAATATACATATAACACAATAAAAGTGATATTTTTTTCAGGGCCAGTGGCACACACATGCACACTCTGAACAATTATCCTTGTATACAAATCAATTATGTTAATTAAAATAATAATAATTACAACAGCAGCTGAAAGATAAAGGTAATCCATACATACATACATACATTGATGCAATATGTTGTAATGTACCTAACTACATCTAGTGGTATACTTTGAAAGTGAGTTATATTCCAGTTGTATTATTTATTTATTTGGTTGGTTAGTTGTTTTCTGAAGAAGTAAAATGGTCAATACTGACCATTTCTATATATAGCCTGGGTAAATGAGAATTCATAGTAGGTATACAATGAGTCACTTTAAACAAAGAAGAGAGATATGATGTCCATCTTGAATTTATTTACTTTCTAGGAGGAAGTAAAACATGAGTTAAAGGAAGTGGTTGAAGGTGGAGAGAGATGTGGGTATAGTTTGGTTAAGGGTAGAGTTTGGTTATGAAAGACAGGAAGGATGGTTAAGGGAGAAGGAGATGAAATGAAAGAATGAATGAGAGATTGGAGAGTTTAAGTATTGTGGGGGAAGGTGCATTTAGTTTGTTTTAGGTGGGTTAAGAGATCTATTTAACCTAGATATTGCTCCCATTGGAGTCATTTATGTCTTGTGTTCTAATGTTTTAAATCTGAACTTTTGAGTTTGCTTTCTGTAAACAAAATGGCCACATAAACTCTATGCTAGATAAATTATCACTATACTTAGAAACAACTGAATTATGGAGTTAAAGAGGCAAAGAAAGAGTTTCTTCTTGAATCTTTTGCTCCAATGGAGGCCTGAGATTTAGCTTCTCTGCTCGTCTGTGTACTGCAGCTTAATAGCTGTGCAGGCACTTTACAAATGCTGATTCTGCATGCTATTAAAAATGATTTGGCTTTACTAGCCTGAATTTGTCCATTAAATGACTTGAAAAGAAAAAAGTCAAGGACATTCAGAATCGCCGTACAGCTGAAACACCTGATGTTCTTAAGGGTAATTTGCATATATCCCATCTGCCTCTAATACAAGAGGTTTAAGGAATGACACAGTAGAAATTCTAGTTTGACTATATTTTTCTTGTAGTTTTTACTGACTTTTTTTCTGTACAACCTTTTTACTCATTGTTATTGTAAGAAAAAAAAATGAGAATCTTTTCCTTCTTTTTATGCATACGCACTATTGTGAGATAATCGACCAGGCAGTAAGAAAAGAATAAACTAATTAGCTACCTATTTAGAAAGTAGGAAGGCCTAAGAGATACCTGGAAAAGAAATGTTTACAGACACCAGACCTGAAGGGTAGGTGATGTGATACAACAGAAGGGGAATTTGTCCTGTCATTGATTCTGATAAAAAAGAAGGAAGGTACTGTTAAACAGGAGTTATGCACTCACTGCATTATCCCAGGAACGAAAGGTGATATGCAGAATTCTACAAAGCATGGTGATGATGACTGAAGGGTAGAGTTACCGTGAGAACCCTCTAGGAGCATTACTGAAGAGGAGGCAGAGCTTTTAATTCGGTGGATTCAAATTACATTTCCTTTGGAGAGGAAATCGCAGACTGAGGGAAGGGACTCTACTCTTATGGTAAAACTGTGAGTCACAAATGTGTTATTTAATTAAAAAAACAAGATATTTCAATTATCTTACAGAAACCACTCACGTGGTCCATAAATCCACTGTTTTGTATTTTTCTGTAGCTTTACTGTTGTCAATAATTTTAATAGGTTATGGTTTTGTAGTACTGCTTTTGAGTAATAATGTTACTTATTTACTGGATAATATTGAATGTATTAATAAATAAATATTAATCTATATTTTGTGATCAATTTACACTGTTTGGCCATTTAGTAAATCTTAGTGAAGTATATGGTAAGAATTAATGCAGACACTTGTATAAATAATTATCTGTTTTATTTTGTTAGAGCATTTGTGGATGTATATAAAATTTTAATAAAACTATTAAAACAAAGGAATAAACAGTACTAACATTTGTAGTAAGTAAGGATGGCACTGTGGTGCAACAGGTAATACTGTCACTCCACAACAAAAGATTATCTGTTTTGATTTTTGGCTGGTGAGCCTTCTGTATAGTCTAAGTCAAAGAAAACTTTATTGTCATTCAAAACTAGACAGCAGTGTAGCTGAACGAAATTACAATGCTTCGTTCACAATACAGGAAGCAGCTACACATATAGACATAGAAAAATTAATAAAATATCACAGTAGACATTTAATAAGTAGCAATTAGTAAGTAAAGTAGGACAGCAGTGACCCACACCAAACTCAGAACAGGAGACAAGGAAGACAAGGAACAATATGAAGGTAATATTTTCAAAGTTAACTTGAAACAATAGCAGCATATCTATGATTCGACTGAATTATTGCACAGTTTGTATATTGCACTTTACAGTCCTTCAGTGTGGTAGGTGAGCTACCTTATTATTGCACTTAGTTATTGCACATACATAAAATAAGCCAATTGATAGGCTAGTTATGTAACAGGAGCGGCTGAGTGTTTTGACAAGACTCATGGTTCGTTGTTTTCCAGGAGTTCAACAGTCTAATGGAGAGTGGAAAGAAACTGTTATTTAGTCTGGTGGTCTTACAATACAGGCTTCTGTACCTCCTGCCTGAGAAGAGGCAAGTGTACAGACCATTGGCAGGATGCTTTAGATTGCTGGGCCTGTCGATGCACTGACATTTATGTACATTTTTCAGAGGTGTAAGGGAGGTGCCAGTGATTCTTTTTGCCGCTCTTACAACTCTCTTGAGAGCCTCCCGATCCTGATTGTTACAGCTCCCATACCAGACTGTAATGCTGTTGGTCAGGACATTTTCAATGGTGCCCCTATAAAAGGTCTGAAGTATGGAGCTTGGTAATTTTGCCTTCCTAAGTTTCCTTAGAAAGTGCAAGTGTTGAGCTTTTATGACTGTGCTGTATACATGGACTGACCAGGATAAGTTCTCAGTGATATGAACACCTAAGGACTTTGTAATTTTGACTCTTTCCACTGTCATCCCTTTCATCACTAGAGGTTTGTGTGGTACTTGAGATCTTCTGAAATCAGCAATCAACTCCTTTGTCTTGCTGACATTCAGTGCTAGATTGTTGTTGTCACACCAGACCACTAGTTGATCAATCTTGTTCCTGTAGGACTCCTCCTATCTGTCTTTGACCAGGCCTATAACAGTGGTATCATCCACGATTTTGATGATCCTATTCATCTCATGTCTGGCCATGCAGTCATGTGTCAGCAGAGTGAAAAGGAGAGGGCTTAAGACACACCTCTGTGGTACTCCTGTGTTCAGGATGATACTTCTGGAGCTGTTGTTTCCACACGCACCTTTTGAGTCCTTTCAGTGAGGAAGCTCAGAATTCAATTGCCTAAATGAGAGTCTATGCCCAGTTGAAGTAGCTTTGATATTAGATTCTGAGGGATGACAGTGTTGAAGGCAGAACTGAATCAACAGAATCTGCAGTCCCTGTGTTCATGGGGCTTTTCTCTGCCTGCTCTGACTTCCTGTCACATTCCCACTGCATACTGTAAGTTGGATTCCAAATTGCCTCTACGTGTGTGTGTGTTTGTGTGTGTGTGTGTGTGTGTGTGTGTGTGTGTGTGTGTGTGTGTGTGTGTGTGTGTGTGTGTGTGTATGATGCAGAAGAAAGACCTGGCACCCTATTTCTGTTTTCCCCTTTGTCTTGAAAACTTCACTGGTAGCAGTGCCTGCCCATTAGGTGACTCTAGGAATCAGATGCAACTCGTAAGAGAGCAAATGAGAGTTTATGAAAAGCCTTTAGCACAGAGATGCTGATTTACAACATACTATGTTATTTTGTCTTTTTCTGACAAGGGTGTTTTCTGAGGCGATATTTCTCATTTAATGTTTTTTTTCACTGTTTGGGGTGAGGTTCATAATACAGTACAATGCTGTTGTGTCTTTCGGCTTTTCCTGGTTAGGGGTCACCACAGTGGAACTCCGGTCCGCTAATGATTGGCCGTAGATTTTTACGTGCCGAGTTGCTGGCCCTGATGCACAACCTTCAATGAAGGTATGCCCATTCACACATGTCTCCACACAGAAGACACTCTAGCTGAGAATCGAACAGGACAACGTCTATCTGTGAGGTGACAACACTACCGCAGCACCACCACCGCATAAAATACAAAGCAATAATATTGAACTACTAGCAGGAGACACATACCCAAACATCTTGTCAGTACTGAGAATGGCCCGTGCCAAAACTAATATCCAAAGATTTTTTAAAATGTCTCTAAAAGATTCACTGTTTTAATGTGTGATGGTCATTTATTCTAACAGTTAACATCTCTTTCTGTAAAACAGGTGGTAGATTTGTTGTCTATGAAAGTTTTGCATTACTTTAACTGCATCAGTCCTTTTGGTCTTTTTTAAGTATAGTTGCATACTTGAGCTGCAACAACTTTATTACAAGCTGAGATAAGTACAAACTTGCAGTGTTATAAGATAGTACTGCATTTTTTTTTCTGTTTTATTGTTTCATTGAATATTGTGTTAAAACTAGTACTGCATTTATCTGCTTATTTATTTGTTCACTGAAAATTGTGAGGTCTCTCTGTGTCTGCAGTTAGTTGGTTTATTCTTCTCACTTCATTGATATTCGGTGTAGAAGTCTTAGTCTAGAGGGCTTCTCTGTGCCTTAAAGTCTTAGTCCCTTATCTCTGAAATTATTTCTGCTGAATAGTTGCATACTTGAGCTGCAACAACTTTATTACATGCTGAGATAAGTACAAGCTTGCAGTGCTATAATAGTACTGCATTTTTTTCTGTTTTATTGTTTCATTGAATATTGTGTTAAAAATAGTACTGCATTTATCTACTTATTTATTTGTTCACTGACAATTGTGAGCTCTCTCTGTGTCTGCAGTTAGTTTTCCCCACCCACCTTCCCTGTTTGTGTTGTGGTATTAATCTTGGTGGCTTTGGAAATGACTGCCCCTCCTGTAAATTTGTGTTTGAACACTCCTCCTGGGCCCATCATATTTGCTCATTCAGCCGAGTACAGTGAGATCATATTTTGATTTCTGACACTCCTACCATTCCCTTCTGTTCAGCCCTATCTTAGTCTGGTCTCAGTAGCTCATCCTGCCTAATACAGAGAGAACATCTGAGTAGGCATACCCACTTAGGCCCCGAACTTGTCTGATTGAAGACTGCTGAAACAGGGCTCAGTTCTGAGGGTTTTTACTAGTTAATTGGGTTGTTGTAGTTGTTATTGTTGTTGTGTCTTTTGTTTAAATCAGTTTGCTTGTTTTTCATTGTTATACTAAAAAAAAAATTGCACTTTACCTGCTTTTACTGTATTTGTGTTTCTTCCTACTTAATTACCTTATTTTGCTTTTGTCTCTTCTTAAAAGTACTCAATTGTGTTTATTCTGCTGCATTTATTACTGCTTGCTGACTAAATTGTAACTTTTATTCTAAGTCTTTTGGTTAGAATAAAAGTTACAATTTAGTCAGGCTACTACCAAGCAGTAATAAATGCAGCAGAATAAACACAATTCTAAGCCTTTTGGTTGGGCGGCCACAGTGGTGCAGTGGTTAGCATTGTCGCCTCACAGCAAGAGGTTCTCCAGTTCGATCCTCGGCTGGGGTGCCATCTGTGCGGAGTCTGCATGTGTTCCCTGTGGTTGCGTGGGTTTCCTCCGGGTGCTCCGGTTTCCTCCCACATCCCAAAGACATGCTGCAGGTGGATTGGACACTCTAAATTGGCCCTAGGTGTGAGTGCGTGTGTGTGCCTTCTGTGGAAGGTTGGGTACCGGGCTGGCAACTCGACACTGTAAAACTCCACTGCCAATCATGCGCGGACAGGTGATCAGCTGTGGTGACCCCTAACCGGGAAAATCCAGAAGAAGAAGATTCTAAATCTTTTGGTTATTGCACTTGGGCTTCAGATCAGTTGTTTTACATTAAGAAGGTTTGTGGTCTGCACTGTTGTGGCAGGACAGGTAGCTTACATCCTTCTAAGTTGGGAATTGCTGATTGAAGGCTCAGTGTCTGTTATTATAAAAGTGTATTAGTTCTGATTTAAGCACTTGGACTCCAGGCCAGTTATTTTACATTAAGAAGGTTTGTGGTCTGCATTCTTGTGGGAGGGGAGGCTAGTTTCTGCGCTTCTGAGCTGGGAATTTCTGGCCAAATGCTTACTGTGCCTGCTTATTTGAACTTTTTCTGATATTGGTGCACCTTATCTGCTGTAGCATAGACTCGATTCAGGCTTGCTGAATCTAGATTTGTTTGTATAACTTGAGCACTAATCCAGGCCATCTTTTTTGGAGAAGGTTCCCCTGCACTCTAGTGGCAAGAGTGTGCCGTTAGAACTTGTCTGATTGAAGACTGCTGGAACAGGGCTCAGTTCTGAGGTTTTTTACTGCTTAATTGGGTAATTTGTTTAAATCAGTTTCCTCGTTTTCTATTGTTATATAAAAAAATGCACTTTATTCATCTGCTTTTACTGTAATTGTGTTTCTTCCCACTTTATTACCTTATTTTTCTTGTGCTTATTCTTAAAAGTACTCAGTTGTGTTTATTCTGCTGCAGTTATTACTGCTTGGTAGTAGCCTGATTAAATTATGACTGTTATTCTAAGCCTTTTGGTTTAAGCACTTGGGCTTCAGACCAGTTGTTTTACATTAAGAAGCTTTGTGGACTGCATTGCTGTGGCAGGACAGGTAGCTTACATCCTTCTAAGTTGGGAATTGCTGATTGAAGGCTCAGTGTCTGTTACTCTAAAAGCGCATTAGTTCTGGTTGAAGCACTTGGGCTTCAGGCTAGTTATTTTGCATTAAGAAGGTTTGTGGTCTGAACTCTTGTGGGAGGAGAGGCTAGATCCTACCCTTCTGAGCTGGGAATTTCTGGTTAAAGGCTTATTGTGCCTGCTTATCTGAACTGTTTCTTTCTGAAATTTGTGTGTCTTGTTTGCTGTAGCCCAAAAGTTAGTAGTTTATTAGCCACTTTGGGCTAATTTCCCTGCTATAAAAAAACGCATTCGCACAGTTTTTTTCACTTGTATTCAGCTCAGCGAGTGCTTGCCAGGTGTCCTGTAGAGTTCTACAGCACCAGAGAGACAAAAGAGCACATTTGGAGTGATTAAGTATAATTTTTCTGCATTTTCTTGCTGTCATTACCTAATTCCACCTAAAATGCCATTTTGTTAGTGTTTCTGTGGTTTAAAACGTTTGTTTCTGCTACATATTGTACTTATTTGCTGCCTGCACTTGAACTAAGTATTTTTTGTGTTTAAATAATCTGTTTAACTTTTGTAGGCTACATACTAAAGTGCGATAGCCATTTCTGTGCATTTAAAGTGTTTTTTTTATTGTATCTGCTTTATTTTCTAAAAAAAAACAATAAAAAAATATACTTGTTTCCCACCTTTCTGAACTACTATAGTTCAGTTTTCAGGTTATTGCTGAATTCAGGGTGGTGTTACAAGTTTCTGTGTTGCCCATACCTTACTTGGATGGAAGGGAATTTCTCTGTTCACCTGTGAGAGAGGGGAGCTTTGAGCAGCCTATCTGTCCCTGGAGGAGTGTTTTCAGCCCAGAAGTTAGTAGTTTATTGGCCACTTTGGGCTAATTTCTATCTCTTTCAATTCCCTGCTATAAAAAAACGCATTTGCACAGTTTTTTGCACTTGTATTCAGCTCAGCGAGTGCCTGCCAGGTGTCCTGCAGAGTTCTACAGCACCAGAGAGATAAAAGAGTGAATTTGGAATGATTAAGTATCATTTTTCTGCATTTTCTTGCTGTCTTTATCTAATTCCGTGTAAAATGCCATTTTTTTAGCGTTTCTGTGGCTTAAAAAGCTTGTTTCTGCTACATATTGTACTTATTTGCTGCCTGCACTTGAACTAAGTAATTTTTGTAGTAAAATGGAAAAATAAGACGCTGATGGCTGTAATATCCAAAAAAGGCCTTTACTAGTGCAAAAACACAAGCGCTTTCACAAACGAGCTTCTTCAGGTGTAATTCAAGCACTACAGATACACACCTTTTGTACTATCAAACATATCACATGACCTTAATCCTTAATTACAATATTTAAAAACACATGACATGCTTAAAATGAGGAATAAAAAACCCCAGTGCGTAGCTATGAAAATGCTACATTAATACTTTTAATACATATATCAAAAACTAAAAAAAACATATCAAAAGACAAAAAGCAAAAAACTATCTTTTCAATGGCCTTCTTCTTAATCTAGGTCTTAAGGGAATACATTCATTGAGACCATGCCCTTCTGTACTCCTCAGCTTAGTAATCCACACTGCTTCTAAATTTTCAGTCCTATTATGGATGTCACCTTGCCTTAAGCTCTCTTGAATTAAACTAATAACTCTGAAGCTGAAAACATGTGTCTGATCAGTATTAGTGACATGCTTGGCAAGTGCATTGGTGGTGCTACCTTTCCTAACGTTGTAAATGTGTTCCCTAATACGTTCCCTAAGATGTCTATCCGTCTTGCCAACGTAAAACATAGAGCATGTCTTACAGCTGGCAAGATAAACAACATGTCTGGTGTCACAGGTAGCTGAAACATGAAAAAAATATTCCTTCCCTTGGTCAGGGTGATTAAGAGACAGACTTCTGTCTATATATCCGCACCAGTTGCAGGACCCACACTGGCTGGTGCCAGAGTGTTCTCTGTCTATTGCATTCTCCCTGGGATAGCATAATCGCCTCTTGATGGATCTATCATTCCTAAAGCTAATCCTGGGGACAGTATCAATGATGTCAGCTATGCTACTATCTGTCAACAAAACCTGCCAATGTTTCTTAATGATTTCAGTATATCTGTTGACATCAGATGTGTATTTCAAACACATTCTAAGTGGATTACTTGTGAGATCTCCCTTGGGCTTATCTGTATGTTGTCTCCTCTGAGAGAAGTAAGGCCTTGCTTCTCTACCTCGCTCCTGGACAGCCACAGGTACGTGTTGTGTTAAAATCTTATCATCATAACCTCGTTCTCTTAAATAGCCAGTAACTTTGCTTAATTCACAGTCAAAATCTACTTCTCTGACACTAAGTCTAGAGGCCCTCATAACTTGATTAGTGACAACATTCCTAAAAATATGAGGGGGGTGTGCACTATTGCGATGTAGGAGATGATTGACATGGCAATCCTTCCTGTGTAATTTCATGTAGACTGACCCTGTCTCATCTCTAACAACAGCCACATCTAAGAAGTCCAACTCCTCATAGGACATCCTATGCGTAAAATGTAAAAAAGTTGTGGACTCATTGATAGATGATAAAAAACTACAAAGACTGTCTTCATCGCCCTCCCATAAAATAAAGACATCATCCACAAACCTGCGGTAAAATCGAATATACTGTGTAAAAGGGCCTTTAAAAACGTAGTCCTCTTCCCAAACTACCATGACTGCATTGGCGTAGCTATTGGCACATCCACTTAGAATGTGTTTGAAATACACATCTGATGTCAACAGATATACTGAAATCATTAAGAAACATTGGCAGGTTTTGTTGACAGATAGTAGCATAGCTGACATCATTGATACTGTCCCCAGGATTAGCTTTAGGAATGATAGATCCATCAAGAGGCGATTATGCTATCCCAGGGAGAATGCAATAGACAGAGAACACTCTGGCACCAGCCAGTGTGGGTCCTGCAACTGGTGCGGATATATAGACAGTAGTCTGTCTTTTAATCACCCTGACCAAGGGAAGGAATATTTTTTTCATGTTTCAGCTACCTGTGACACTAGACATGTTGTTTATCTTGCCAGCTGTAAGACATGCTCTATGTTTTACATTGGCAAGACGGATAGACATCTTAGGGAACGTATTAGGGAACACATTTACAACATTAGGAAAAGTAGCACCACCAATGCACTTGCCAAACATGTCACTAATACTGATCAGACACATGTTTTTAGCTTCAGAGTTATTAGTTTAATTCAAGAGAGCTTAAGGCAAGGTGACATCCATAATAGGACTGAAAATTTAGAAGCAGTGTGGATTACTAAGCTGAGGAGTACAGAAGGGCATGGTCTCAATGACTGTATTCCCTTAAGACCTAGATTAAGAAGAAGGCCATTGAAAAGATAGTTTTTTGCTTTTTGTCTTTTGATATGTTGTTTTTAGTTTTTGATATATGTATTAAAAGTATTAATGTAGCATTTTCATAGCTACGCACTGGGGTTTTTTATTCCTCATTTTAAGCATGTCATGTGTTTTTAAATATTGTAATTACGATTAAGGTCATGTGATATGTTTGATAGTATAAAAGGTGTGTATCTGTAGTGCTTGAATTACACCTGAAGAAGCTCGTTTGTGAAAGCGCTTGTGTTTTTGCACTAGTAAAGGCCTTTTTTGGATATTACAGCCATCAGCGTCTTATTTTTCCATTTTACTACAAGGACTTCACTTTTGGGATGCTTTGGTGTGTATTTGCCAGTTATTTTTTGCTGTTTTAAGTAATTTTTGTGTTTAAATAATCTGTTTAACTGTTGTAGGCTACACACTAAAGTGTGATAGCCATTTCTGTGCATTTAAAGTGTTTTTTTTTTATTGTATCTGCTTTATTTTCTGAAAAAAATATATATATACTTGTTTCCCACCTTTCTGAGCTACTATAGTCCAGTTTTCTGGTTATTGCTGAATTCAGGGTGGTGCTACAAGTTTCTGTGTTGCCAATACCTTACTTGGATAGAAGGAAATTTCTCTGTTCACCTGTGAGAGAGAGGAGCTTTGAGCAGCCTATCTGTCCCTGGAGGAGTGTTTTCAGCCCAGAAGTTAGTAGTTTATTGGCCATTTTGGGCTAATTTCTATCTCTTTCATTTCCCTGCTATAAAAACTGCATTTGTGCTGTATTGTGCGCTGGGCAGTGCCGGTTAGCTAGGGTTAAATTATTCTTGGCTCCACGAAGTCTACTCTTCAATTTTTCCCTTGGAACTAGACAAACTTTCAACTTAAGCACTCAAACCATTCATTTCACAGCCCAGCACTTGCTCAAAACTCATAGCAAGCACTAATTAACCATAGCACAAGGCTAAGGACAAGGCTCTGTATTTGTCCCTACCAGCCAATCAGTAAAACAGCTCACTTTGCCTATTCAAGCATGTCCAAAGGTCAGTTTCAGGTGTACTCTCCAGTCCAACTGGTGCATCTGGGCATTTTGAGGCAATGTTACAACTGCCTCATGTACACAGACAACCCTCTCCTCCTACCACCTATGCGAGAGATGCAATTATACAGCCAAACTGGAGGCAAAGCTCTCACAACCCAAGACTGGAACTGACAGTCAAGAGGAGAAGGAAAATACTTGCAACACGCTACCAGTCTCACATAGACCTACTAAACCAACACCGGCAAATAACACACATAAATACATGAAAACATACTTGGAGGCTCTAAATAAAAATCTGCAAAAGCAACAGAGACCTCCAAAGCAGACATCTAAGCAACCTCCACACCCCATGACAAACCATGAAACACATACTTCAGATAATCAGTGTGCCATGCAATCACAGCCCTTAA
Organism: Protopterus annectens; assembly: GCF_019279795.1. Lineage (NCBI taxonomy): Eukaryota > Metazoa > Chordata > Ceratodontiformes > Protopteridae > Protopterus > Protopterus annectens. Next base: position 545,358,662 of record NC_056744.1, read on the forward strand.
GGCAAAATAACATGCCCAACACACTAGTAATAGGCGACTCTATAGTCAGGCTTACTGATGTCCCACTAACTAGGCTGGACAAAGAGAAGGTTACAGTTAGCTGCCTGTCATGTGCCAGGATCCGCCATATAACACAAGCACTCCAATCACTCCAGAACAAGTACAAATACGACTCTGTCATTGTCAATGTTGGTGTGAACGATCTGAGACGTATCTCCCTGGACTACATGAAGAGACATGGAAGAGCTCTCTGATCACGTAGCCCAAGCTGGTATGACCCTGACCCTGAGTAGCATCCTGCCCTCACCAAGAATGATGCCACAGTATAAAGAAAAAATGATCAATTTCAACAATTGGCTAAGTTTCTGGTGTCATTCAAAGGGGATCCAGTATCTGACCACCTGGGATGACATGCTCAACAAGCCACGTTGCTTCGCAAGAGATGGCTTGCACCTGTCACCCTTAGGCTTTTGAATACTGGCCAAGACTTTTGCCAGCCCCATAGTGCCTTTTTTAGGCAAGGCTCAAAAGACAAACCCACCACCGTAAATAGCACAAGTAACCAAAAACTAAGGGTTATGCTACTTAACGCCAGAAGTCTAAACCTCAAAATGCATGCACTCGAGGCACTCCTGAGTATGGAGAATATTGATATCTGTGCAGTAACAGAAACCTGGTTTAAGGCTCCGGAGAGCACCCCAGCACTACCAGGCTATAACTCATACCATACTTTTCAGCCACAAAACCCTGACCGAAACAACAAAAGGCGGGGGTGTATCCATATTCATCAAGGATACCCACATCTCCAGGTTAGTGGTGCAGCACAATGCATCAGAGATCATCCATGTGAAACTAACAACGGGCAAAACTGCAATTCAAATTGTAGCTTGCTACAGATCACCCACCATGACCCAGGACCCCCATTCCGCATTTCTGGAGACAGTGGAAAATAAGAAGATCCTACCAAACACCCTAATATTGGGTGATTTCAATTACCCAAACATTAACTGGGAGAACTATTCAAGTACTAACTCCCTTGCCCAGTGCTTCCTAGAATTTATAAATGTGAATGCCTTGGATCAACTGGTCAACACCCCCACCAGAGGTGACAACATATTGGACCTGGTCATCACCAACATGGGCGACCGGTGTTCTGCACTGGAGGTCAACCCCTCACTGGTTAGATCAGACCATAGACTAATCACTCTGAATATCCACATTCCACCCCCACCCCCAATCAAGTAAACCACCGTGAAAAACTTTTCAAAAGCAAACTTCACATTACTTAAGACCGAGGTGCAAAGGTTCATAGCCCCTATGCTAAAGGACAATGCTGTCCAAGCTGCTGAATCTCTCACAAAGGCACTCTATGAGCACCTACAAGAATGCATGGATCATGCTATCCCAAGAAAAACCAAGACTCACTCCACCAAGAAAAGGAAGCCAGTCTGGTGGACCCCTGCCATAAACAAGCTATACAGTAGAAGGAGGAAGCTAGTACAGAAAAGAGTAAAATCCCAGCAAGGAATGACATCCCTGATCAGTATTAGCAAGAAACTATGATCCCTCATAAAATCATCTAAGGCTAGCTTTGAAAGACAAATTGCCAAGGACTCCAAAGATAACCACAAAGCACTCTTTAGCTATGTCAAGAAGCTAAGTGGAAACTCTCAGATCTGTTCTGAGTTAGTGCAGAATGGCACAAAATACACTGAACCGACTGATATTGCCAACATTCTGGCAGACAGGTTTAGTGCAAACTTCACCCCTCTCTCATCCACTAAAGGACCCATAACCATACCAGAAGAATGTAGAACCCCAGCAATCACTGACACATAGGTTAAAACAGCCCTATCCAAAGCCAAAAACACAGCTTCAATGGGACCGGACAGTGTCCCAGTCTGTGTATTACACGAACTCCAAAATGAACTAACCCCTCACCTAAACACACTGCTCAAACTCAGCCTCTCTACAGACTATGTATCCATAGAGTGGCTCACAGCAACAGTTATCCCACTCCACAAAGGTGGAGCCGCAACGGACCCCAGGAACTACCGCCCTATAAGCCTGATTAGCCTGGTCTGCAAGGCTATGGATCGCATCATCATGGAACTCATTAACAGAGACATTGGGAACCACCAAACATTAGACCCTACCCAGTTTGGCTTTGTTAAGGGCAGATCATGCCTCCTAAACTTGGTGGACTTATTTGAGACAGTTACCAAGGCTTTAGATGAGGGAAAGGAGGTCCACACGCGTCTATATCATATTTTTGTATGATGTAAATAGCAAACACTATTTCATCGTACTGATAATATCAAAACAACAAAATATCGAACAAATGGAACAGCAAATTTTTTCCTAGGGAAGAAATTTGCTGCTCCGTAAAAAAAAAATAAATAAACTTAAACATAAATTTAAGTGGGGGGCTGTGCCCTCCACACCCCCCTACTTAAATATACCAACTTCGAGATCACACCATAGTGGAGGAAATGGCAAAGTCCCAATGACGGCCCACCAAATTTTTTCCCTGGGAAAGAAATTCGATGTTCCGTGACTTCACTATTTTGCCATTTCGACAGTATCGGATCGACTAAATAGCATTCGCCATTTAGTCCATTTGATAGCATCATATATACTCATCCACACAGCCTACCTAGACCTCGCAAAGGCTTTCAACACCATTCCCCATTCTGGTATTATAGACAAGCTCACCAGCCTGAATATAAACCCCTACTTCATGAGATGGGTTGCCAATTGGCTCACGGATAGAACCCACACTGTGAGAGTTGCAGGCTCTAGGTCTGACTCTAAACCGGTTACAAGTGTCGTCCCCCAGAGATCAGTCCTGGGACCCCTCCTGTTCGGTATGTACTTCTCAGATGTACAGGCAAGCACAGAAGGACTATGGCTGACCAAGTTCACAGACAACTGCAAACTGGGGGCCATAATTGACTCTCCGGCTGATACAGACATCCTCCAGAAAGGTCTCACTGAGACGGATACCTGGTGCCAAATCATGGCCTCAAGCTAAATACCAAAAAATGCATAGTCACCCCTTTGGAAAAAACAAAGTACCTGTGAACTACCATATATGTGGTAGTCCCCTAAATATAGAAAATGAAATAAGGGATCTGGGGACCCAAGTAGATAGTAATTTCTCCTTTGATAATCATATTGCCAAGGTGGTTAGAAAATCCTTCTATGTGACCCACCTAATCACAAAAGGGTTCGTATCTAGAACAAAAGAGGTTACTGTGCCCCTCTACTCATCACTCATCAGACCCATCATAGAGTACAGAGCCCCATTTGGGATGTACCTTACAAAACACCTGCAACAGCTGTAAAGAGCACAGAAGTACCTTATCAAGAGGATTACTGGCCTCAAACAGATGCCCTATGCAGCCCGATTAAAGAAACTCCAGCTGTACTTGGTTGCATACCGCTTACTCAGAGGTGATCTCTGCCTGACATACAAGGCCATGTCCAACCCAGAATAGATGGACATACTCCACCCAAAAAAAAAACAACAAATCCCTGAGAGCCACATGCTCTAGCGATCTAAACCTCACCATAACGATAAATAGGACTTGCTGAAGGGATAGATTCCTGTCCCAGAGACTCCCCATGCTTTGGAATAGGATTCCAATCTACATTAGGCAGAGCCCCTCACTAACACTCTTCAAGAGAAACCTTGACGAGTGGATGGAAAACAGAAAATTTACCCCGGGGATCACTGCAGTGGCTCTGCTGGACAGAGGCACAGGGAACTAATGGCTTTGCTGGACAGAGGCACAGGGAACTAATCTAAGGGGGCAGTGAAAGCCAACACATTCTGGCTAGGCTTACATATTTTATTTATTTATTTATTTTACATTTGTTAACAGGGAGAGTCCGACTGGATACATGTCCATTTTCAGCGGAGGCCCGGGGAGAAAAGCTTCAGGTACATAACAGACATATGAACATTGTTAATGCAAAAAAGGAAGATAGTTGAGTTCTAAATACAATATAAAGATACATCACATCTTGGGAAAAAAATAACAGCAGCATATAAAAAAAAAAACATAGGTCAGTTACAAAGGCGAGGCGCCTTGTTAAAAAGCGGTTAAGGATAGTGAGGTAAGAGAAGGGTAAATGATAGTGGTATGCCCTTGGGCAGATAGCCTAGTACTTACCTATGAACCTATGAACCTATAAGACACTCCACAGTAATAAATCCCTAGCCATCTTACAGAATTTAATTAAATCCCCTCTCTCTAGTCCATATTAAAAAATATATAATTTCCGTAACATTTCCACATAACTTAATACACCCATTCCTCTATTTGATTTAGTAAAATTCTGTTGTACTTTTTCCAATCTCTACTGATCATTTTTATTATATGGAATCCATTTTATAATACTCAACCTTGTCTTTGAACTTATTATGGAATTAAACAACATTTTTAGATTTCAGTTATCTTTAGTAATTTTAATTTCATTATGGGGTGAATAGCCATCAAGTAAGTATGAGGCTTAATTAGCTTCATTTTACTTTTATTAAGCTTTAAGTTTTGGGGGCATTTGATTTCATATGACTTTTTTTTGTGGTTCAGTGGGTTTAGAAGATGGGGTAGATGGAGATTTATTTTTGTACAGGTATACATTCATGTCTTGGAGTGGTATTTGTAATAGTTTGTGTCAACGTTTTGGTGTTTGGAGACTAGTTAGTTGCATGCTTCACCATTACTGAACAGGATGAAAGTCATCTATTAAAATTTATTCCTGACAGAGAACTTTGTCAAATGTGAGGATAGTCAACAGTCTTCATTTTAACAAGTATCTTTAACTTTTTATTTATGAGAGATATTTTTCTTGTAATGTCTGGTTGTGGTGCTGGGTGTTACAACTAGGAAAAAATGAGTAGGATATGCATTTTGAAATAAGGTTTCTGCATGTATTTTGGAATCAGAGTTTTTGCATGCCTTTCTTTTACAGGTTGTCATACCTGAATCATGAAGTTGGTAGAATGATTTTTTTTAAAGTATTTTTTTCAGTTTTTTTAACATATTTTAGTATTCTTGCTTTATTTTTGGAAAAGTAAAATGTATGTATGCATCCATCTATCTATCTGTCATCTGCGTACCTATTTATCTATTCTTTCTCCATCCCATACTGTTTTACAGTGTAACCAGTCCTGCTTAAACCACTCCCCAACAGTGCCTCTAAGTCATTCATGAGCAAAACTCCTTCCAATCATCCCGGTGATTTCTTCCTCATATATTATAATCAGATTAACATTCATCTTGCATCTCTTCCTCTGTGATATCTCTCAGCCTTCACCTCATTGCTTTATATTCTTGACACCCACTACCCTCAGTCTCTCTACATCCATGCATAATTAAATCAGTAGTGTTTGATTTAATTCCTTTCCTTACAAATACCTATTCTACACTGTTAACAGAACCCCACCACATAAATTCATCTTTACTATTCCACACACCTATACTCAAACAGCTACAAATCATACTTCTCAACTGTCCAAATTTTTGACTTATATTTTTGGTCTGTTTCTCATAAAATGTTTGGCTTTCTGGCAAATCTTTGAGGATCAAAGTAAAAAAATAATGTCTGACAATTGAGTTTTAGACTTTATACCTTTCAAAAAATTCATGTTAACACAATACCTATTATTCTACTGACTTTCTAAGTTTAAAAGGGCAATATTTAAAAATTGCCCCTATTTTGGGTCCCCCCTCATTATTTTTTGCATTGTCCAGATTTCTTGCACTAAGAGTTTGAGAGGTATGCTACAAACCTCAAAATCACGCCTATGTCTGCAGACTAAACACAGTCTATTATTCTACATTTCAGCTTTTACTTTTTCCAATCAAACCCTCCCTATTTCCTATTTTAACTACATCCTCGTCCTATATCCTGTCAAATCCTTCTACTTATTAAAGCATGTTTCTCCTACAATTCCTCACACTAGTATTCCTTCCTCTGCTTGCACACCTAACATCCTGCCAACATCCATTAACCTCACATTTCCAAAAAAAAAAATCTTATATTGTGTTTTCCAAATAAAATACTTCTGGACATCATCTTCCAATCACACCTAATATATATCAGCTTTCATAAGTCTTACATTCAAGTAGAATTACCCAAAGTAACAGCCATTTAATCACAAACTAGGTATTAAGCATAAAATCAAGCCTGTACCACCATACCTCTTTAACAATAAAACTTAGTGGTGATATTTGACCAAACCTAAGGCCCAGCTCAAGCACATAGAGGCACCAGATAGCATATCCCCATCAGCTCATTTACTGCTACAGCCTCACCTACAGTCTCACACTAGCCTTCATATATACCATACCAGCTTACAAAGTTATTTATAACAAACTCCCTGAAATGCATGCATGGATAACACTACACAATCCAGATGTCTTGGAGTCAGTAAAGATTCTCCCCATAGTTGATGTTGTCTCTAAGCTCAATAAAATCTTCTATGTGTTATAAACACACTAACTCCCCTCAGAATAAAAAGTGTCAATCACCCCCCATCTCATGGCTATTCTTAGCAACTAAACAACTTATATAACAAAAATGACAAAGCATGGAAGGTAGGGACAAAAAAATAAAACAGTTCCTACCTTACTAGTGTATAGGCAACTAAGAAACTTAACAAAACAACTTATCACCAAAGATAAGAAAACCTACTATTCAACCAATTAATACATATACACTAATAATCCAAAAGTGTTCTGGACCTTGATCAATAAACTGTTAAATCCAGGACCAGCTACACTGCCAACACTGAACACACAGAAATAAAATGATATCATAGCCAACCACTCAATGCATACTTTATACAGACAGCACAGTCATTAACCAATCATGTGACTTTTCAAGCTGTTGAAGACTCTACTCAATCAAATAACCTTCTTCAGGATTTCTCCTTCCAACTAGTTCCTACAGATGCCATCAATATTACTTACAAAAATTAAAGCCTCTACTATAACTGCCCCTGACAATCTACCTGGTAAATATTTTAAAACTGCAGTTGAGGCTGTCCCATTTCCAATTTCAATTCTGATGAATCTATCCATATCTGAAAATAAAGTCTCCTTGCTATGGAAAGTATCATTCATTATCCTACACCACAAGGATGGAACTAATACAGATCTTTTAAACTATAGGCCAAATGTCATTTTATTTCCCATATCAAAAATATTAGAAAAATACATTCATATGTAACTTTTCAACTGTCAAATACTAATCAGCTTTTGTCTTCAACCCAATGCAGCTTCCATCCTCATCACAACGCCACTACTGCTTTGCTTAATTTTGCTAATACTGTCAACACACATAGAAACCTTTTGCCTATGTATGTATTTTATTTAAAATGTTTATGCTTAATTGAATTAATGAATGCTTGGTAAAGTCATTGTTTTATTTAAATAGCTGCTGCATCCAACTTTTACTATTCCCTGAGAAAGAGCTTGCCTGGAAAGCTTTGCATTCTTATGTTTTATTAAAAACTTGGTATATCTGGTTTCAATTTTTGGTCAACATCCATAGAAACACAAGAAGCCTAGTGTCCACCATCTTCCTAGACTTGTAAAATACTTTTTGATAAAAAGTGAAATGGAAAAGTGATTTCTCCACCTTCTTGCCTATAATTATTAGTGTCCTACAAGATCTATACCAGTCACCATACGTCTGAACACATTCATCAATGACCACCTCTACAGTGCTACAAAAATTGCTACCCTACTTCAATACACTCATGACTCGACCCTAATCTGCTCTGCCAAATCTCTCTTTAAATTTCAGCACCTTACACAACAATCTTTCTTATTGCTTGAAACATAGGTTCATAGGTTCATAAGTATGTACTAGGCTATTGGCCCTAGGGCCTATATAAGCCTAGCCAAAAAGGTACCTTTGCTATCGCCACCCAAGAAAATTATTTTCTTGTACCCCTGTCGAGCAGAGCCACTGAGGTGATCCCTGGGGTGAATTTTCTATTTTCCATCCAATCAAGATTTTTCTTGGAGTGCTAATGAGGAGGTTTGTTTGATATAGATAGGTAGTTTGTTCCAGAGTATGAGAAGTCTCTGGGACAGGAATCTATCCCTCCAGCATATTCTGTTTATTGTGGTGACAATGTTTAGGTCCCTAGAGCATGTAGCTTGGAGGGATTAGGATTTCTTTAAGTGGAGCATGTCCAACAGCTGTGGGTTTATCATAGCTTTGTATGTTAGGCAGAGATCACCTCTGAGCAGGTGATATGCGATGGAGTAAAGCTGGACTTTTTTGAGACGGTCTGCATAGGGCATCTGTTTGAGGCCAGTAATCCTCTTTGTGAGGTATTTCTGCAGCCTTTCCAGTTGTTGTAGATGTCTTGTGAGGGACATACCAAAAGGGGCGTTGTACTCTATAATGGGTCTAATGAGTGATGAGTAGAGGGGAACAATGACCTAATTTTTCCCTGGATGAGAAACCTTTTGTGATGAGGTGTGCCATGTAGAAGGATTTCCTGACTACTGTGGCGATGTGATTATCAAAGGAGAGACTACAGTCCACCTGTGTCCCAAGGTCTCTTATCACACTTTTGGTGTTAAGTAGACTACCACCTATGTGGTAGCTCATGGGTACAGAGTTTTTCCCAAAGGGGATGACAATGCACTTTTTGGCATTGAGCTTGAGGCTATGGCTTTGACACCAGGCATCTGTCTCAGTGAGGCCCTTTTGTAGGATGTCCGCAGCGTTAGAAGTTTCGATTATGGCTCCTAGTTTGCAGTCATCTGCGAACTTCATTAGCCAAAAACCTTCTGTGTTAGCCTGTACTTCAGAAAAGTAAATACCAAACAGGAGAGGACCCAGGACTGAACCCTGTGGTACTCCACTTGTCACTAGTCTGAAGTTGGATTTGGAGTCTGCTACTTTCACAGTGTGGGTTCTTTCAGTGAGCCAGTTGACAACCCATCTTGTGACATAGGGATTTATACCTAGTTTAGTGAGTTTATATATAATTCCAGAGTGGGGGATGGTGTCAAAAGCCTTGGCGAGATCTAATTAGGCTGTGTGAACCACCTTACCCTTGTCTACACTTTGGTGACTGCTTCAAAAAGTCTATCAGGTTTAGGAGACATGATCTGCCTTTTACAAACCCGAACTGGGTGGGGTCCAGAGTTTGGAGATTACCAATGTCTTTGTTTATAAGTTCCATGATGATACATTCCATGGCCTTGCAGACCAGGCTCGTTAGGTAAATGGGGCGGTAGTTCCTGGAGCCTGTGTTAGCTCTCCATTTGTGGCGTGGGAACCATCACTGTGTGCCATTCAGTGGGCACAAAGCCTGAGGTGAGGCTATGATTGAACATGGTTAGGTGGGGTGCCAGTTCATTCTGTAGTTCAGGTAGAACGCAGCCTGGCATGTTGTCACTTCTCATGGATGCTGTGTTCTTGATTTTGGAGAGTGTGTTTTTTACCTGTGCAAAAAAGAACTTTGCATTCTTCTGGTATAGAAATGGTCCCTCTAGGGGTCATAGCACTGAACCTATCTGCCAGGATGTTGGCAATATCAGTTGGTTCTGTATATTTAGTGCCATTGTGCTGTAACTCAGAGCAGATCTGAGTGCTGCCATTGAGATTCTTGACATAGGTATAGAATGCTTTGTGGTTATCTTTAGAATCAGTGGCAATTTTGTTTTCATAACTAGCTTTGGAGAATTTTATGAGGGATCTTAGCTTTTTACTGAGGTTGACCAGGGAGTTCCTCCAATCATGGGATTTTGCTCTTTTTTGCAACAGTTTCTTTCTTCTGTTGTAGAGTTTGTTTATGGCAGGGGGCCACCAGATTATCTTCCTTTTTTTGGAGGATAACATCTTGGTTCTGTTAGGGATTGCATGATCCATACACTCATGTAAGTGCTTATAAAGTACATTTGTGTAGGATTCAGCAGTTGTATCTCTATTGTCTGTCTACATGGGTGTCATGAAGTTTGCCATTTCTGTCTTAAAAAGTGTGAAGTTGGCTTTGGAGAATTTTTTTACGGTGGTTTCCCTAATGGGGGGTGGGGGAATGTGGATGTCTAGGGTGATTAGCTTGTGGCCATTTCCGATCAACGAAGGACTGACCTTTGGTATGGAACACCGGTTGCCCATGTTGATAATGACCAGGTCTAGGATATTGCTGCCCCTGGTGGGGGTGTGGATAAGTTGATCCAAGGCACTGGAATTTATGAATTCCAGAAAATGTTGAGCAAAAGAGTTGGTACATGAGAAGTTTTCCCAGTTAATGGTGGGGTAGTTGAAATCACCCATTATTAGGGTGTTGGGTTTTAACCTAATATTTTCCAGGGTATCAAGAAATGAGTAGTGGGAATCCTGGGGCATTGTGGGGGATTGGTTGCAAGTTACAATTTGGATTGTGGTCTTGCCCAGAGTTAGTTGCACTTGGATAATCACAGATGCATCATGCTGAGCAACTAGCCTGGAGGTGTGGATATCCTTAATGAATATGGACACGCCTCCACCTTTAGTGTTTCGGTCCAGGTTAGGTAAGATGGCTTAATAATTCACAACTATGTCTAAACCCTAAAAATCTAAATTACTGTTCTTCATCCTAAAACCCATCCATACCAAAATCAACACTATTCACTATCATCTCTGCCAACAGCACCATGATAGAACAAGTAAATCACACAAAGTTATTAGGTGTCATAGGTTCATAAGTGTTTACTAGGCTAATAACTACAAGGGCCTTTTTAAGCCTAGCCATGCATTCCAAATCTCTGACAAGTTCTGATACCCTTGATAAGTGTAAACATGGGCCTGGGAGATGAACCATTTACAGGTTACATGTTTGCATTGGAGACATATGCCAAACCAGGGATGAATTTATGGTTTCCCATCCAATTCTTCAAGTTACACTTGAATTGGGTTAGGGAGGACCTCTGCTTCACATGGATGGGGAGCCTGTTCCATAGACGGGGTAGTCACTGGGATACATACCTATCTCTCCACCAGCAGGTCCTATTTATATCACAGACAAGGTTTAAGTCTTTAGAATGGGTAATTCTGGTACTGTTTGTTTTGTGGATATGCAGGAGGTCCATCAGAGTGGGGTCAGACAATGCCCTGTATACCAGGCATAGATCTCTCCTCAAAAGTCTGTGGGAGACAGAATACAGGGATAGGGCCTTGAGGTGATCTGCATAGGACATATTACTTACGTCTTGCATTCTTTTAGTGAGGAACCTCTGTGGACATTCCATTTGTTGGACATGCCTGGTTAGGTACATACCAAAGGGGGCACTGTACCCCATGATAGGTCTGATGAATGCCAAATACAGTGGAACAATGACTTCTGTGGACTTAGGTGCCGTACCTTTGATTATAAGTTGTGCAACATAGAATGATTTCCTCACCACTGTAGACACATGATGATCAAAGGCTAGATTGCTATTTCTGTGTGTCCCCAAGTCCCTTACTACTGGGTCAACTCTAAGGGGTGTGTTGTTAATATGATAGTTACCCAGGGATTGATGACTTCCCAAAGGATACTATTATGCATTTCTTGACATTTAGTTTTAGTCCATGGCTCTGACACCAGTTGTTTGTCTGCGTCAGCCCCTCCTGGAGAATATTTGTGTCAATATGAGATTCAATGACAGCTCCTAATTTGCAATCATCTGCAAATTTAGTCAGCCAGAGACCACTAACATTGGCCTTGACTTCTGAGAAGTAAATGATAAAAAGGAGTGGCTTAAGGACTGATCCCTGTGGGACTCCACTTGTGGCTGGCCTCTTTGTAGAGGCAGACTCCCCAATTCTAATTTCCTGGGTCCTGTCTGTGAGCCAGTTGGCTATCACTGGGTGACATATGGGTTTGTACCTAACCTCTTGAGTTTGTCAACAATGCCCGAGTGGGGTATTATGTCAAATGCCTTGGCCTGGTCAAGGTAGGCAGTGTGAATGATTTTTCCCTCATCTATTGCTTTGGTGACCTTCTCAAAGAAGTCCACCAGGTTGAGTAGGCATGATCTGCCCTTCACAAAACCAAACTGGGTTGGGTCCAGTGTCTGAAGGTTTACTATATCTCTATTGATCATCTCCATGATAATTCTTTCCATGGCTTTGCATATAAGACTAGTGAGACTTATGGGTCTGAAGTTTCCAGGGTCTGTAGATGGCCCACCTTTGTGCAGAGGGATGACTGTTGCCTTTCTCCATTCATGAGGCATGAAGCTTGTTTGGAGGCTACAGTTCAATAGTAATTCCAGAGGCCCTGATAGATCATGTTTCATTCTATTTAGAAGGCATTCTGGGATATTGCCTGGGTGCATTGATGCAGTGTTCTTGGTCTTAGAGCATTAAGGACCTGTTTCCTAGTGATAGTAGTGGGAGTTATATTTGATTATATTTCTTGAGGAAAGGTTGAGGGGGAGAGAGGAGTAAAGTTGGAGCTGAATTTATCAGCCAGGAGGTTTGCTATATCTTCTGGCTCAATATAGGGGACTCCATTTACAATGAGTCCTGCACATTATTGTGTATTGTCTTTGATGTTGTGGACATAGCTAAAGAATGTTTTGTGGTTTTCCTTGACCTGGGAGGCTAACCTTACCTCAAATTTGGCTTTGGTAGACTTTATTTGTCCTCTGAGTTGTTTGTTTAGTTTGATGAGAGTGCTTTTATCCTGATGGGTTCTGCACCTCTTAATTTTTGCCATAATTTTCTTCCTGCTGTTATACAGCCGATTGATTTAGTGATTCCACCAGCGTGACTTGTTTTTTTGAGTTAGTTCTATACTTCTTCCTGGTGGGTACAGCTGCCTCTATGCAGCTATTAACATCATAGATGGGTAGGGGAAATTTGTCACCATGTTTCACACATGGTTTAAAAAAATCATCAAAAACTAGATGCACTATATAGAATAAAAACCCAACTCACTGACAGTCTGAATACATATAGTCTCTACTTTCTTAAGGCCAACTCTCCTCTTATACTGCCCCAATTTTCACTAACCTTGAAGTCTCACAACTGTCCAGACTTGAGCAATGTTATAATAAAATAGCTAAATTTGTAATAAACTATAAAAATAGAACACACCACTGCTTAGCCATCAGAAAATTAAACTGGTTATAACTATGTCACCTAGCTCTTTCTCAGCTAACTGGAATACACATATTTCTTTATAAGACAGAAAAATGCCCAGTCCTTATCTACTTAATACAACACTACTCCCCAATAGAATTTTATGCTCTGGATTAAAATCAGTAACTACCACAACTAAATCATCTAATACTGTAAGTGACTCTGTATTCAAGCACATGGAAGCTAAACTGTGGAACTGCATTTTACTACCACTGAAATCCATTCAGTATGCAAATGTTTTAAAACACAACTAAAAATTCACTTATATTAATTCTATGGATCTGCCCTTGTACATCTCCACAATAAATACCACTCATCTTCAGCTTGCCATATTGACAAACCATTTCTTCTTATTCAGAATCCTGTGCTCCACAGCCGGTCTTTACCAACACCTGAATAGTTTCACTTGCATCTCCTAGTTATAGTCCTTGGGCAGGATTCACGAAGGCTTGCACGGAGTCTAAGAGTAGTGTAAGACTCCATGCAGCCTTCGCGATCCAGGAACAGCCTAAAGTCCGTGTAAGAGACCAGCTAACACGTCTCTTACACGGAGTGGGCGTGGATAAGCTAATCACCTCACTTGCAGCCAAATAGCATGCAAATGAGGATGATTAGCGATCCAGGAAGCCCAGAACAGCCCGTGTGAGAGCCGTTTTAGCTGCAGAAATGTACTCAGTTGACAACTGAGTACGTTTCTGCAAAAACCACAAGGGAGCCATGTCAGCTCCAAATAAAGGGTGCATATGTGTCAGGCAGTATGCCAATGGCCAAGTATGTGGCCATTGGCAAGGTAACCTGATGCAAAATTAATAAAAATATATATTTTTTTCGGCGATCGCCGATGTTTAAACCCAGCGCAGCCCCGCGCAAATGGGCTGTGCTATATAAAACATAAAAACAAAGGTTATAAACCCACAAATGTGGGTTTTATGCAATACATGGAATGACAATGCAGGGACCAGCAGACCAAAAACAACATGGCCACTGTGTAGTGGTTGCTAAGGGGGGAAGCTGAGTCTAAGAGATGTAACTAAGCATTAGTAGGCAATCTGATGCAAATGAGTGTTAGGATACTGAATTCCACTGTCACATAGCAAATGAGCACATTCTGAGTAGTGTAAGAGTTACAGAAAGGGGAGGGACAGAGTAGGAGATAGGTGACATCACAGGGGGGAATGGCAGAAAGAAATGCAGTTCATTGGAGGTCAGAGTTACATGACAGATGTCAGACACATATCATGGAAAGAGGAGTGCCACAACATAAGCATGGGAAAGTCAAGAAATGGAAGGTGTACACTGTTGCCTACACCAAAGTTTCTTGCTGGGCGTGCATGCGCACGTGTGCGTGCCATGAAGCGCGAGTAGGACAGTGTGCACGCGTGTAAGGCAGACTGAGCATGTGGGAGCGTGTTGGTAGATGTTTAACACTGTTTGCGCTGGTGTGCACACGTTTTAACCTGAATAAGCAGATTCTGAACCGTGTAAGCATGTGTGCACACGTGTAAGCCACTGTGAGCGTGTTTCTGCTGGTATGCACACGGCTCCCTCCTGAGGAAACAGAGAGGGAAAAAGGAAGCAACAGATTTAGTAGGAAGCTAGCAGGGAATACTGCTGGAGCTAGCAGGTGAAAACAATTAGAAGCAGGCAATTACACAGGCAGAATAGTAGCCCAGCCCAGCACTTAAAACTCTGCAAACAGCAGTGCAGGATGTTACTCTCAAGAGACACTGCAAGACAGGAGTAAGCTATTAGAAGTGAAAACTGAAAAAGCTGAACTCAGAGCAGAAATGTTAGGGGCTGCCATAGCTGTCATAATGAGACATAGGCGACTTGCTGAGGGTGGTGACAATGCAGATGGTGCCAGACAACCCACAGTGAGGAGACGGAGAAGAGTGTACAGGCCCAGGGTCACCTACCACGGGTTACATGAGCTGGAGATAGTAGAGCGCTAAAGAGTGGACAGAGACCTCCTGCAGCAAATAGTGGAGCTGTGCAGGCCACGCCTCACACACAGAACCAACAGAGGGGAACCCATCCCAGTGGAAACCAAGGTATGTGTTGGTCTAAGAATACTAGCAACAGGTACCTTCCAGAGACCAACTGGTGATATGATGGGGATATCACAGGCATCAGCCTCCAGGGTACTGCACCAGTTCCTGGATGCCATGTCACCACATGTCAGTGATTATGTATATTTCCCCAATGCCTGTGAGGTATTGGCCAGCAATATGCATCTCTTCCAGCAAATAGCGGAATACCCTGAGGTAGTGGGTGCAATAGACTGCACGCACATACGCATCAAAGCACCAGCCGGTGAGCGGGGTAGGGCCTACATTAACCGCAAGGGCTTCCCCTTCATCAACTGCCAGGTCGTGTGTGATGCCCAGGGCATAATAATGAATGTGTGTGCTGGCTGCCCTGGGAGCTACCATGATTCCCACATCTGACATTTGACGCTGCTGTACCAGACATTTGCCGATGGGGACATCCCACACGGACACCTAGTGGGGGATGCAGGTTATGCACTGGAGCCGTGGCTGATGACACCCATCAGAAACGCACACACATCTGAACAGGAACGCTATAATGAGGCACACGCACAAACACGTAATGTAATAGAGCGTGTGTTTGGGCTGCTCAAGTCATGGTTCCGGTGTCTGGACACATCTGGTGGAGCCTTGCAGTACACACCAACTACATGTACCCAAATTGTCATGGTATGTGCTATGCTACATAATATGATCTTGCGAAAACAGCTGCAGCAGGACCAGCATAGGGCTGGTCCAAACAGCCCCCCACCATTGCCAAGGCCATCACAGGCAGAGCGTGACTCGGAGGAGGAACAACCTGAGCCTGCCCCAGTAGGCCGAAGGAGGCGTGCCCAGTATGCCCTGGCCTTGGCAAAGAGGCAATGCATAGCACATACACTGGCTCAGTAGGAACCCTGGGAATGATACCCCCTCTGACTCACTCAAATAATAACAGGGATGCCTAAAATGACATGACCTGCTCACAAACACGTACAGGGAGTGTAATATGTGCATCCGACAGAGGCAGCCCTGCAGCACCACCTGAGGCATGAATGCCATGTGTTAAGTAATGTAACACCATGTACTATATGCACACCTGAGGACCGTGACTAACATCCTACTCTCACCAAGCATCATGCCACAATATGACAATGATATGATCAAGTGCAATAATTGGCTGAAGTATTGCAGTTAGTCAAAGGTGATCCAATGTGTGCCAGCCTGGGATGACATGCTGAGCATGACATGATGCCCCACCTGCTAGGACTGGCATGCACCTATCAGTGCAGGCCGTATGGATACTGGCAAAGGCTGTTGTTACCCACAGCATGCCCTGAATAGGTAAGGCTCAAAACACAAACCTACCTCCATAGGTATCAGAAGGGATAAGAACCTAGATGTAATGCTACCCAATGCCAGAAGTCTAAACAGCAAGATGCATTCAGTCTAAACTCACCCAGTATGGAGAATGTTGATATCTGTGCTGTAACAGAAAACTGGGTCAAGGCTCACAACAGCACCCTAACACTACCAGGTTACATCTCATACTGTGCTGTACAGCCTCAAAACATGGAACAAGCTACAAAAGGAGGGTGACTAGCAATAATTGTCAAGGATAACCACACCCCCATGTTGGTACCACAACAAGAAGCAACATGGACTAGCCATGGTCAAGTAACAGTGGCTAAAACTGCCCCCCAGTTTATAGCCTGCTACAGACTACCGTCCCAACACCAGGAATTGCACCTGGCCTATGCTGGAATACATGAATATATCAAGTCCTCCAAACCACATTATATTGGGTGACTGAAAATACCCAGACATAGACTGGGAGCATTATACTAGCTCCAACACTGTAGGACAAAAGTTCATAGAATCCATAAACCAAAATGCCCAGGAACAACGTACCACTCGCACAAGAGGGGTAAGCATACTGGATGTGATAATCAGCAATGTGGGTACTGGATGGCAAGACAAGAAGTATATTGCTCACTGGTAAAACCAGACCATAGAGTAATCACACTGGATATACAAATTCTGACCACAGTCCCTGGCCAGAAAACCACAGTGAAAAACATGTGTAAAGCAATATTTGCACTCCTCCAAACTGATGTGGAATCCATTAAAGGTCCTGTGCAGGTGCAAAATATGGGCCACACCTCAGAACCTGTAATACAGCCATTCCATGAACACTGCCAGGAATGCTTGGATTATGCAATCCTAAATTAAAACAAGACACAATGCCATACGCGCAGGCATCTGGCATGGTGGACACCAGCCATAACCAAACCATGCAAGAGAATGAGGAAGCTACTACATGATAGAGCAAACATGAAGTAATCACTGATCAGTAGTATGGCAATAAAATATGTCCACACATACAATCCACTAAGGCCAGCCACAACAAGTTGAATCTGTGAATCTTGAGGCAATGTTACACCTGCCCCAAGTACACAGACAACCCCAACTCCCAAGAAATACAAATATATGTGAGAGATGCAACCATCTATCCAAACTGGAGGCTGAGCTCCCTCAACTCAGTACTCCCAAAACTAGTCAGGAGGAGAAGGTAACCACACACACCACAAACCCAGTCCCACATAGACCTATCACAACTGCAAACCAAAGACATAAACACAGAAAAACATTCCCGGAGGCCCGAATTACAAACACACCACACCAACAGAGGCCTCCAAAGCAGCCACCCAATCAAACAACCTCCAAACATAGCACATGCAACACATAGTACACAAAGCTGGTGTAAGGGTTTATACCTTAAATCAAGGAAAAGATATGTTGGATCTTTAGCCTACTATAACTGCAAAACTAAAGGGGTGGTTTATCTCGGAATTTGCCAACATTGTCTGAGTTTTTATGTAGGCAAAACAGAAAGAACACTAGCAAAAAGGATTTATGAACATCTTTATGAAGTAAGCAAGCAAAAGGAAACAAATGCGTTTTACAGGCATTCTTTAAATTGTAATCAGATGGATCTAAAATTTTTAACGTTAGACCAAGTGAAGAGTAACCCAAGAGGTGGAGATTGGGACTCTTCCCTAGAATACAAAGACGAAGAGAAAAATGAAGATCCAACTAAGTAACAACTATCCGATGATGTCGTCAGCACCACGTATCCACAAAGGCTCGGACAACTAGAGAACTGTAGTCTTCTATTTTATTAAACACAAAAGTGCACCAAATATAAAACAACAGCAACGTATGGTTAAGCGCTTTCGTCTGTAACACATCAGACTTCCTCAGAACCATATTTACAAGTACAACTGCCTTATTTAAACAAATTTTGGCACCAGCATTCACATGACCCCATATTATTTCTTAAAGAACTACACTCCTAAATGAATGAGTTCCTGAGTGCATCAATCAGCAAGTGCTTGTTCATCAAACAACCGTAAACATAACTAAGGTTCTAAAGAGTTCTTAAAATAAATATAAAAATGCAATCCATACAATAGTTGCAATACAATACACAATATATAAAAAAAGTATGTAAAATAATTTATGTGGATCATATATGACGATGAAAACCAACACTGTGTGAACTGCCTAAAAATACCCCCTTATGTCAACTACCATAAGACCTAATAAGTTGGAACAACAAAAAATTATTTGATATGTATGTATGTATGTATGAGTGAAAAGAATAATGAATGAGAAATACATATGAGTTGACTACCTACATATACTCCAAAAAGTTCTACCGTCAACTAGAAAACCTTCGTAAACTACTAGTACGACATAAGTATATAAATTACTAATGTTTTTATTTATTAGTGTGTAAAATATAATTTTATAGTAAGTAAATACGGAATGGTGGGGTTCCTAGGATAAAAAGGGAACCACAGAGACCCATAGTGCGTGGATGGAGGAAAAATAGTATATTTGAGTTAAAAATATACTTCTATAAATGATACTTATATAAATTACTTAATAATTATGGTAATTATAGTAAGATATGTAAAATAATTATGGTAATTATAGTAAGATATATAAAATAATTGATAAAAAATGTATATGTACAAAACGTACCTAAATATATGTAAAAATATGTATGTATACATATGAGATGTAAATAAAATATAAATAAATTGTAAATAAATAAATAAATAAATACATGCACACTTCCAAATTGTGTTGTTAAGTGGCAATCTAAAACTCTAAAGGTGCATAAGTGGCCTAACTGACACTCACATGTCTAACTGTAGGAAGGGTTTTATACTTATAAAATCATTTAGCCCAGGGTTAGTTGTTGCATCACAAAGGATCTGCCATCTACTTTCCAATGCTGATAATCTGTTCTTCCAGTTACCTTCACTGCTGCCCATATCAATTTGGTCTATAATGGCAAACCTAAAACTGTGATTGATTCCTTTCTCACAAATATGTCTACTCAATGCATTGTTCATATCTTTCTTTTTGATCTTGTATTGGTGCTCGTATATCCTGGTTTTAAACTTTCTTTCAGTTTTACCTATGTAGTAAGCTGAACAGGATATACAAGTAGCAAGGTAGACTACTCTCTGGGTGTTACAATTCCCAATGCAGCCTTTTATGTGTGTTTCCATAACATTGTTTAATTTTATAACTTTACTGGTATTTATATAGTTGCATTGTCTGCACGATCCACACCTAGAGGTACCTCTGACTTGATTCTTATAAACCCTTCCTTGCTCAAATAAATGTTTCAAATTCGACGCTGTTTTGTACACTATTTTAGGATGTTTGTCCACACATCTACCCTCATTCTCATGCAATGTTAATATATCCCAATACTTATTTAAAATTTCCTTAACTAAATTGGAATAGGGATTAAATCTAATCACACACACAAGCGTGTCACATAGCCCTTCGTTCCTATTTTTGTTGACAAATGGGACACCTAAAAGTGGTTTATATTTCTTACCCCATTCACCTTTGACATATAGCATGATATTATCTAACATATCCTTAGGATAACCTCTATTCACAAACATTCCATAAATAGCTGTCAATTCTGTTTCCATAACTTCCTTGTCCGAAGACATGCGGGCAGCACGGATGCACTGCCCTTTAAATACATTGCTAAAGATGTGGGGAGGGTGATTACTTCCATAGCTAAGATAGTCATTAGAAAAAGTACTTTTTCTGTATATTCTAGACATAAAATTCTTCCCATTGTTACCAATATAGGTGTCTAAATATGGAATCCCCACTTTGTCAATAGAGTGTGTAAATTTCAAAAAAGTTGTAGTATTGTTAATATAATCCATAAATTTGGTAATCTCATCTGTAGAACCATTCCATAGTATGAACAAATCGTCCAAAAACCTGGTGTACAACTTTATTTTGGTAAAAAATTCACTTTTAAAAATGAACTCCATTTCCCATTCCAACATAACCATGTTAGCATAAATCGGGGCGCAAGATGCGCCCATGGCTACCCCCTTAGTTTGCCTAAACAGTTCACCTTGAAATTGTAAGTAATTGTGGTCAAGGACTAACCCCATCATATCGACAATTAAATTCACCCTGTCACTACTTAAAGTGGAAAATTTACATAAACTATTGTGAAAATATTCCAAGCCTGTGTCTCTAGGAATACTTGAAAACAGGTCAGTTACATCGATAGTGAGAAATATTAAGTCCTCTCTCCATAAATCTGGTGTAAGTTTTCCTAGAAAATCCCAGGAATCTTTAGTTAAGTGGTGAACCCTCTGGTACACATGTTTTGTCCATTCGTCTATGGTTACCCCTATCTTAAAAGTCTTGGACTGGGAACCAGAAATTATAGGTCTAAAAGGGGGGTGTTCTAAGTTCTTATGTATTTTAGGAATGCCTACGATCTTGGCCATTTTAGGAAATTCAACTCGAATGAATTGATAAATTTCGTTTGTAATTCTATTGTCCAACAAATATTCCTCAATGGCCAGGTCTATTCTTTTGTAACCAATATTTACTTGGTTAATTGAAATGGCTTCGTAGTTCCCAGAAGAATATAAAATGTTAAAAATTTCACTATTGTAGTCTAAAGTGTTGTATAAAACTATTCCTCCACCCTTGTCGGGTTTCATAATTCTAATGTGAGGACTGTCCCTAAGATGTTGAAGACGCTTCCTCTCATCTACATTCAAATTGTCAATGAATACATTTGCATAGTCCCTGTTGGTTCTAATGTCTTTATACAGTTTGTATAAGTCTTTACATACTAATTTCTCATAATGTAACACTTGTGGATGGTAGTTAGGGACAAATACACTCTTCCTAGTTAACCTTTTGTTGTAAATACCAGTCTTACTCTTGTCCTGTACTTTATTGTCAAATAAAAATGATAAGTTAAGCCTACGACTAAAAAATTTTACTTCTTTAATAGTGTCCACGATGTTAAACTGGCTAGTTGGTATGAATTTCATACCCTTACTAAACAGAGTAAAAAATTCCTGCTTTACCTTGATGTCAGTGTAGTTAAACACATTAAATCCATTGTATGTATGAATAATGTGTTTAGTGGGGTGAAATTCTGCACATGAGGTTGTGCTAGTGGATGTATGTAAAGACACACTCCCTTCATGTGTAGTTTGTTTAAATAAGGCAGTTGTACTTGTAAATATGGTTCTGAGGAAGTCTGATGTGTTACAGACGAAAGCGCTTAACCATACGTTGCTGTTGTTTTATATTTGGTGCACTTTTGTGTTTAATAAAATAGAAGACTACAGTTCTCTTGTTGTCCGAGCCTTTGTGGATACGTGGTGCTGACGACATCATCAGATAGTTGTTACCTAGAATACAAAGAACTTCTTTGGCAGTTAACATTGGATGCCTCAAGACCCCCTGGCTTGAATGATGCTATAAGTCTGAGTAGTGCACTTAAACTCAGAAGGGCAAAATTATAACATAAGCATACTATAAGACTATTCAAAGAACGTTCTAGGTGGAGATTTTTACCACAACAATTTTTTACATTTAGTTGTATATAATCTACAAATAAGTTTTTTACATGCAAGTATTTTAATAAGAAGAGTGAGGCTATGGCTATCAAACACTGTAAGATCCGGCACACATACTTGGTATAAGATGTTGACATTATAATTACAACTCTAATTATAATGTTTATTTGTTCACATTTTGGACTTGCACACAAATTATTTCTAACATGTATTTTTAACATGTATTTTGATGCATACTTTTAATGTATTTTGAATATGTATTTCTTTGACATGCATTTTTATACGCATTTTTAACAGGTATTTGCTAAGCGTATTGATAATGGACATTTTTAATCCTTATTTATGGCATGTATTTTCAATATGTATTTTAACAGGGCTGTTGAGACAGAGTTTTTAAGTATTTAAAACAGCCAATATATTTATTTATACATTTATTATATTTATTTTATTTGTATCATTACATTTTAAATGTTTTAAATATTTTTATACATTTGTTATATGAGATGAAATTTTACTGCAACGTAATAATTTGATGGCAGGTTTACACATTATTATACTTAAAATGCAAATATGCAAACAACTTAAAGGTTTTCTAACCATTTAACACCATAAACTAAACTATTGTTATATTGAAACTAAGAACTGTATGTTGCTAGTAGTTCTTTACTCAGGTATTCAACATAATCAGCACACAGGAGAGTTTTAAAAAGTATTTTTTCTGGAAACAAAGAGTTAACTAACTGTGACAATTAAATAATTAAATGTTTAATTGATCACATGATTACTATAACATTCCTGTATAAAAGGTCAAAGAAAATGGCTTATAACTTGTCTTGAAAAAGCCTGGGTGAAAGCGCTTGATTTATTGTGGTTTTACTTGTTCTTTGCTGTTTTAAAGTTAAATCTAAAATTAAAGTTTTCAAAGTAAAGAAGGAGCCTGAAGTTCGTGGATTTTATTGTCTATTACCAGTTGGTTTTCGTGGTGCTTTGCACTTGAACTTTGACACAAAGCTGGTGTGCCAAACAGTCACAGGCCAGAAGGAGGAACAACATGCCTGATACAGTTGTAATAGGTGACTCCATAGTGAGACACGCTGCTGTCCTGCACACCAGACTGAACAAGTGAAAGGGTACAGTAAGCTGCCTGTAGGCTACTACAATATGCCACATAACACAAGTATGCAGGTCACCCCAAAGCAAGTAGAAATATGATGCAGTCATAGTCCATGCTGGTGTCAATGACCTGAGATGTACCTCCCCGGACTACATGAAAAGAGACATAGATGAGCTCTCCGAATATGTAGTCCAGGCTGGTATGACACTGACCGTTTGCAGCATCCTACCCTCACCAAGAATGATGCCACAGTACAAACACGGAATGATCAGTTATAACAAGTGGCACAATTACTGGTGTCATTCCAAGGGGATCCAATGTCTGTCTGCTTGGGATGTCAAGCTTGACAAGCCATGCAGCTGTTCCAGGGATGGCTTGCACCTGTTACCCCTGGGTGTCTGGATATTGGATAAGGCTTTTACCACCTCCATAGAGCCTTTTGTAGGCAAGGCTGAAAAGACTAACCCACCACCCTACAAAACATAAATGGAAAGAAACATAAGGGTAATGCTGACCAATGCCAGATGTGTAAACCCCAATATGCATGCTCCTGAGGCCATCCCCAGTATGGAGAACATTGATGTCTGTGCAGTGACAGAAACCTGCTGCAAGCCTCCTGACAGCACACCAGCACTACCAGGTTATACCACATATCATGTGTCATGGCCCCAAAACCTGGAACAAAACATAAAGGAGGGTGAGTATCCATATTCAGCACAGACACCCATATGTCCAGGTAACTGACAATGCACAAGGCATTGGAGTCCACCCATGTGCAACTAACCGTAGGCAAGACTGCTGTACAGTCTGTAGCATGCTACAGACCACACTCTCACACACAGGAACCCCACCCAGCCGTCCTGAAGACACTGGACAGTATGAATGTCCCACCAAATACCAAACAAGGTACTCACAAATTACCACATAGGTGGTAAACCATTATGTATGGAAGGAGTAATCAGGGACCTAGGGACACAAGTGGACAGTAACCTGTTATGTGACACTCACATTGCCAATGTGGCTAGGAAGACTGTCTATATTGGACACCGTATCATGAAAGGATTCACATCTACGTCAACAGAGGTCATTGTGCCCCTATACTGTTCTCTTATCACATCCATAATCTAGTACAATGCCTCATTTGGGATGTACCTTACCTGACACCTGCAGCAGTTAGAAAGACCTCAAAGGTACCTCACCAAGAGGCTAAAGGGTCTCAAATATATGTCATATGCTGCCTGGCTGTAGACACCCCAGCTGAATGCAGTCACATACTGCCTACACAGAGGCATTGCATGCCTGTTGTACAAGGCCATGTCCAACACAGGAGTAATGGACATGCTCCACCCCCGAAAACTCAAAGCCATCGGAGCTGTGAGAGTGAGAGATGTCAACCTCAACACATAATGAAATAGGATGTGCTGGAGGGACAGATACATAACCCAGAGGCCCCACACCCTGGAACAGAATCCCACTCCATGTTAGGCAGAGCCCCTCACTGACACTCTTCAACAGGAATCTTGCCAAGTGGATGGATGATTGTAGAGTTACACTGGGGGTCTTCACTGTGTCACGTCCAGACAGAGGCACAGCAAAGCAAATCATAAATGGCCATAATATTCACATAGCAAGGTGGCGAAGACACACACACTCTGGCTAGGCTTACAAATGCCCTAGGGTGGATAGCCTAGTATGAACCTATGAACCTATGAGGATACAAATTGTACAGGACACTAAGGATAATCCCAAGGCTTCCACAACTGATGTTAGGAACCGTGTTGGGAATTCACAGATATGCTCTGAATCACACAAATATTACAAACAACATACCAAACACACACACATATTGCCAACATACATCCTGACAGGTGCAGTGCAATCCCCCCCCCCGAATGCAAAATATCTATCCCAGCTGACTGCTGGCCCCCTGCCATTGCAGATGCTGAGGTAACAGCCAGCATCTACAAAGCAAAACACACAGCAGCAATGGTATGAGATGGTGTCCTGGGCTGAGTCCAACATGGACTCCAAGAAGAATGGAATGCCAAATCACACTACTGCTCAATGTCATCCTTACCACAGGATATGTACCCAAACAGCAGTGTACAACAACAGTGGTCCTTCTCAACAAAGGTGTTGCCTGAATGGATACTGAAAAATACCACCCCAGAATCCTGAGAAGCTCGGTCTGCACAGCTATGGAAAGGATCAGCATGTACCGCAGACATAAAGATATTGGCGACCTACTGACACAGGACCCTACCCAGTGTGGCTTTCTTAAGTGCAGATCCTGCCCCTAAACATGTTTGACTCATATGAAACAGTCATTAAGGTCATTGATGAGGGCAATGTGGTCCACACAGTGTAGCTGGACCTTGCAAAGGCTTCTATACAATACCCTATGTGTTCATTATAGATATGCTCACCAGCTTAAATATAAACCCCTATGTCAGTAGAGGGGTTGCAAACCAGACCAAGGACAGAACTAACATGGTCAGACATGCTGCAACCATGTCAGACTACAAACCAGATATAATTGGCATCCCACAAGGCTTGGTCCTGGGACCTCCCTCGTCTGGTATATATGTCCCATAGGTACAGGCCAACATGGAAGGACTGTGTCTGAACATGTTTGCAGAGGACTACAAACTGCTCACCATACGTGACCCTCCAGCTGACACAAGCATCCCACAAAAGGGCCGCATAGGAACAGACAACTGGTGCCATAGCCATGTCAGCATGCTAATTGCAGAAAAGTGTATAGTCAACCCCTGTGGATATACAGTAAGTGCCCACCAATTACCACATAGGTGTTAACCCATTACGTACTTAACATGTAATGAGAGACCTGGGGACACAAGGTGATAGATATCCTGCATTGGACAAACATGTGGCTGTAGTGTTTACAGAAACATACCATATACCCACCTAATCATGAAGGTTGTCAGATCTAGATAAGGGGAGGTCATTGCGGCTCTGCAGTCATCCTTCATCAGCGTTACAATTGACTACAATAGCCCCTGAAGGATGTACCTCAGCAGACACCTCCATCAACTGTAAAGTCCCCAACAGTACCTCACCAGGAGTATCAAAGAGCTTGCACAGATGCCATGTGTTGCCTGATTAAACAAACTGCAGCTACACACACTGCCATACTGCCCACCCAGAGACAAGCTGTGCCTGATGTATAAAGCCATGTCCAAGCTGGTATCTATAAACATGCTGCACCCTGTACAATCTGAATGGCAGTGAGCTATGCACATGAGAGACCTGAACCCCAGCACTGACATACATAGGACAAGCTGTACTGCATGATCCATAACACAGAAGCCACCCCCACCCATGAGTAAACTCCCAGTACAGGCTATCCATAGAGTCACTCATCGATTCTCCTCAAGAGGAATCTTGATGAGTGGATGGGAGATGGTAGGTTTACCCTGGGTATCACTGTTATGTCACAGGTAGACAGAGGCACAGTATACTAACCATGACATATGTCATGGCAAACTCCACTTACAATGTGTGTCGAAGGACAAACACACTCTCCGACTAGCATTAGAAATGGCCTAGGGCACATCGCTAGTGTTTGCAAATGTACACCTATGTTGTGGAATACACTACCAATGTTGGACAAGCCTGGTTTAAGTAGTTCATATCTGAACATAATGCAACATGGTCAGATGTGCACAACTGGCCCCTAACCAGGCTGTTGTGCTCACTATGGAAATGTAAAGCAGAGATAGGACTAAAGCCCAGGATACTGTCCACCACAGTCAAAGTACTGAACTAGTACACTATACAGTACTACAGTGTTAGGTCAGTATGAAAGGATGTTGACAACTGTATGCAAAGTATCCCATGCAAACCCTGCAGGCACAGTATAATCCCTGTTGTGTTCACACACAAAGCAGTCGGACAGTAACTACACAACATGACACACAACACACAACCATAAACGGAGATTTTGTTGAAGTTCACACTCATCCACAAATGTGGTGGGCTGCAGAGTTCAACATATGGAAAGCTCACACTGGGCATGCTCACACACTTTGATAAATGAGACATATGTCAGACAACATGCCATGGGAAGGCTGAACTGGGCATGCTCACACACTTAGGCCAAATCTCAGTTTAGCAGTTGGCCACACATATCTGGTATTTGTACGTGTTATTCCAGGAACCAACCACATTACAGCAATCTGCCCAGTGCGCACAGTTAAATGACTACAGAGACATATGTGATATAGTGGATTCCTCCCATATGCAAACATCTTCCATAGATACACAAGTTGTTCATACAAACAGGGAATGCTATGGCAATAAAGACCTGCAAACAGTCTATCAGCAACAAATAATGTGCATTTGACAATTAAACATATGGGTGTAGAGGTCAACACTAGGCTGTTTGCCCTAGGGAATGACAGCTTAGCCAGAGTGTGCTTGGCATCTGCCTCCCCACAGGATGCACATTCCCCTTTCTAAACACTGATGATGTCAGCACCCTATAAGTACAGCAGGAGAAGGAAAACTTCCCAGTAATGCGAATAGCGTGCTCCGCTAATGCATCCATCTCAAGTGTCATAACATAGTTAGGTAGGGGTATGAATCCTGCAAATGCTCAGTGTGTGTGTGAGTGGGGTTGGTGTGTAGCAAGTTTGTGTGAGGAAAATGTCCCTTTGGGCAACTGGGAAAACACACTACAGGATACACATTCCCCTTTCTAAACACTGATGATGTCAGCACCCTATAAGTACAGCAGGAGAAGGGAAACCTTCCAGTAACGTGAATAGCGTGCTCCGCTAATGCGTCCGTTTTGAGTGTCATAGCATAGTTAAGTAGGGGTTTGAATCCTGCAAATGACAAGTGTGAGTGGGTTTGGTGTGTGTGTGCAAGTCTGTGTGAAGGAAACGTCCCTTTTGGCAACTGGGAAAACACACTACAGGATGCACATTCCCCTTTCTAAACACTGATGATGTCAGCACCCTATAAGTACAGCAGGAGAGGGGAAACCTCCCAGTAATGCGAATAGTGCACTCCGCTAATGCATCCGTCGCAAGTATCATAACCTAGCTAGGTGGGGGTTTGAATCCTGCAAATAGCAAGTGTGTGTGTGAGTGGGTTTGGTGTGTATGCAAATTCGTGTGAAAGCAATGTCCCTTTTGGCAACTGGGAAAACACACTACAGGATGCACATTCCCCTTTCTAAACACTGATGATGTCAGCACCCTATAAGTACAGCAGGAGAAAGGAAACATCCCAATAATGCGAACAGCGTGCTCTGCTAATGCATCCGTCTCGAGTGTCATAGCATAGTTAGATAGGGGTTTGAATCCTACAAATGGCAAGTGTGTGTGAGTGGGTTTGGTGTGTGTGCAAGTCTGTGTGAAGGAAATGTCCCTTTTTGGCAACTGGGAAAACACATTACAGGATGCACATTCCCCTTTCTAAACACTGATGATGTCAGCACCCTATAAGTACAGCAGGAGAAAACAAAACATCCCAGTAATGCGAATAGCGCACTCCGCTAATGCATCCGTCTCAAGTGTCATAACATAGTTAGGTAGGAGTTTGAATCCTGCAAATGGCAAGTGTGTGTATTTGGATGAGGGGGGTTAGTGTGTGTGCAATTTTGTGTGAGGGAAATGTCCCTTTTGGCAACTAGGAGAACAGACTACAGGATGCAAATTCCCCTTTCTAAACACTGATGATGTCAGCACCCTACAAGTACAGCAGGAGAAGTTATATGGCATGGACAATGACTGAGTCATATGTGTCCATGCCTCTGACTGACCTGTATGCTTGTGTTATGTGGTGGACCCTAGTGCCCCACGGGCATATCACTGTGACCTTCACCTTGTCCAACCTGGTGAGCGTGACCACACTGTACCGGACAATAAAGGTAGCTAACACAACTGTGACAGGTGTGTTGTCTAGCCGTACAGGCTGTGACTGTTTGGCACACAGGATTTGTGTGCTATGTGTTATGCGTGATGTGTTCAGGCATAACGTATGCCTGTGTGCCAGCTGCAGAGGTGTGTGCCACTCAGGCAGGATGCTAATCTAAGGCTCCACAAATGGCCCAGTGTGTTCACGTGCTTGTATTGCTGTCAGTGTAGGTCTACATCAGACTGGTATTGTAGTCACTGTAGTATTGCATGCCACCTGACAGGTTATGCCAGTACTGGGTTCAGAGTGCTTAGTCCCCAGTTTAGCTATGTGGTTCCATCTCATACATGTGTTGTACGTCTATGTGTAGGGGAGAGGGTTGACTGTGTACATGTGGCATCTGTGACATTGCCACATGACCCACATATTCCACAACTGTACCATAGAGGTGACTGACAACTGACCTTTGCACATGCTACTATAGTATTGTGATTGCCATGGTGATTAACAGCACATAGGGCCAATGG
Source organism: Protopterus annectens (assembly GCF_019279795.1). Classification (NCBI taxonomy): domain Eukaryota; kingdom Metazoa; phylum Chordata; order Ceratodontiformes; family Protopteridae; genus Protopterus; species Protopterus annectens. Next base: position 545,388,309 of record NC_056744.1, read on the forward strand.
AGAACAAGGTACATAGTTTCATAGGTTCATAGGTTCATACTAGGCTATCTGCCCTAGGGCATTTAAGAACCTAGCCAGAATGTGTTTGGCTGTCGCCATCCATTGTAAATATATCTTGCCATGCCCTTTTCCGAGGTTAGTATACTGTGCCTCTGTCTAACAGTGACACAGAAGTGATACCCGGGGTAAACCTACAATGTCCCATCCACTCATCAAGATCCCTCTTGAAGAGAGTCAGTGAGGGACTCTGCCTAACCTGGACTGGGATTTTATTCCAGAGCGAAGTGAGCCTCTGGGTTATGAATCTGTCCCTCCAGCATGTCCTATTTATTTCAGTGCTGAGGTTCAGGTCTCTCAAGCGTGTAGCCCGATGGGATTTGGATATTCTCAGGTGCAGCATGCCCATTAATTCCGGGTTTGACATGGCGTTATACATTAGGCACAGAACGCCTCTGAAAAGGCGGTATGCCACTGAGTAGAGATGGGGTTTCTTTAACCGGTCAGCATATGGCATCTGTTTGATCCCTTTGATCCTCTTGGTGAGGTACTTTTGGGGTCTTTCTAGTTGCTGCAGGTGTCTGGTAAGGTACATCCCAACAGGGGGATTGTACTCAATTATGGCCCTGATGAGGGATGAGTAAAGAGGCACGATGACCTCCCCTGATGTAGAAGTGAATCCCTTCATGATGGGGTGGGCTATATAAAATGTCTTTCTAACCACTTTGGCCACGTGGTTGTCAAATGAGAGATTGCTATCAACTTGGGTCCCTAGGTCCCTAATTACTTCTTCTGTACGTAATGGAGTACCACCTTTGTGGTACTTTGTGGGCACTTTGTTTTTGCCAAAGGGGATGACTATACACTTGTTTGCATTCAGCTGGAGGCCATGGCTCTGGCACAAGTAGTCTGTTTCTATGAGGCCCTTTTGGAAGATACTTGTGTCGGCTGGAGAGTTGATTATGGTGGCCAGTTTGCAGTCATCTACATATTTGGTCAGCCACAGTCCTTCCGTGTTGGCCTGTACCTCCGATAAATATATACCAAACAAGAGGGGTCCCAGGACTGAGCCTTGTGGGACACCACTTGTAACTGGTTTGGAGTCTGGCATGGCTCCAGCAATTCTAACCATGTGGGTTCTGTCCTTGAGCCAGTGTGCAATCCATCTAGTGACATAGGGGCTTATATTTAAACTGGTGAGCTTCTCTAGAATGCCCGAGTGGGGTATTGTATCGAAGGCTTTTGCGAGGTCCAGGTAGGCTGTGTGGACCACCTTCCCCTCGTCAATGGCCTTGGTGACAGTTTCAAAGAAATCAACCAGGTTTGAGAGGCAGGATCTGCCCTTAACAAAGTGAAACTAGGTATGAACCAGTGTCTGTAGGTCCCCAATATCTATATTTATGTGGTCCATGATGATCCTTTCCATAGCTCTGCAGACCGAGCTAGTGTGGCTTATGGGGCGATAGTGTCCAGGATCCGTTGAGGCACCACCTTTCTGTAGAGGGACCATTGTTGCTGTATGCCACTCTTTGGACACCTATTCTGTAGTAAGGCTGGGACTGAACAGTAGTTTTATGTTTGGTTGTAGCACGTCTTGGAGTTCATGTAGGACACAGCCCGGGACACTGTCTGGTCCCATTGATGCAGTGTGTATTGCTTTGGAGAGGGCGGCTCTTACCTGAGCATTTGAGATGTCAGGGGGGCAGAACTCTGCTGGGATACATATGTGCACTTTCAGTGTGGATGGGGGGGGGGGAGTTTGCGCTGAACCTGTCAGCTAGAATGTTGGCAATGTCTGTGGGTTTGGTGTTTCTATTGACATTTTGGACTACCTCTGAGCATATCTGGGAATTACCACCCAGATTCCTAACATAACTGAAGAAAGCCTTGTGATTATCCTTAGTGTCCTGTGCAATTTCTCTCGAAGCTGGCCTTAGACAATCTTATGAGTGCCTGTAGTTATTTGCTAATACTGATAAGTGATGCCTTCCCTTTTTGGGATTTTGCTGTATCATTTAGTAGCTTCCTCCTTCTATTGTGTAGTTTGTTTATGGCTGGGGTCCACCAGACAGGATGTCTGCCTTTGGAGGATTGGGTCTTGGTTTTATTCGGGATCACATGATCCATGCATTCCTGAAGGTGTCCATAGAATGCGTTTATAGAGGAATCTGCGGTCTGGTCTGTAGTTTCCACAGGCCCGGGGGCTTTGAAGGTTTCCACCTCAGTTTTGAGGAGTGTGAATTTGCTTTAGAGAAGTTGTTCACTGTGGTATTCTGGGCAGGGGGTGGGGTCGGGATGTGAATATCCAGTGAGATTAGTTTATGGTCTGATCTTACCAGTGAGGGATACACTTCTGGTCTGGAGCATAGAGTCCCCATGTTGGTGATGATCAGGTCCAGTATGTTACCCCTTCTTGTGGGAGTGGTAACAAGCTGTTCCATAGCATTTGAGCTCATATATTCTAGGAATCTTTGGCCTAGGGTGTTGGAGCTAGAGTCATGCTCCCAGTCTATGTTTGGGTAGCTGACGTCGCCCAATATAATGGTGTTTGGAGAGACCTTCATAAGTCCACTGTTCAAAGGATGGCCGAGTGCAGTTCTTGGGTTTGGGAGGATGGTCTGTAGCAGGCTACAACCTGGAAGGCAGTTTCACCCATTGTTAGTTGCACATGGATGGTCTCTGATGCTTGGTGCTTTGCCACCAACCTGGAGGTGTGGGTATCTTTGATGAATATCAATACTTCCCCTCCATTTGTGATTCGTTCCAAGTTTTGGGGCTGAAAAGCATGGTATGAGGTATAACCTGGTAGTGCTGGGGTGCTCTCAGTAGCCCTGAACCAGACATCTGTTACTGCACAGATATCGATGTTCTCCATGCCAAGGAGAGTTTTGGGTGCATGCATCTTGAGGTTTAGACTTCTGGCATTGGGTAGCATTACTCTTAGTTTCTTATCCCTTGTGATACCTATGAAGGTGGGTTGTCATTTGAGCCTTGCCTAACATAGGCACTATGGGGGTAGCAAGAGCCTTTTCCAATATCTGAAAGCCCAGGGGTGACAGGTGCAAGCCGTCCCTAGCGAAGCAGGTGGTTCAACAAAAGATGAATATGTGAGGGTGTAGTGCCTGTGATTAGTTAGCAGTAGCATATATGACTGCTCACGTGGACAAATGCCAGGTAAGTCATATGCAATGTGTCACAGGCAACGTACATGTGAACAGGACAAACAGTGACATTCTGTCAAGTGAGACATGGACATACATATAGTAAGCTATGCAGATGTCACTAGGAGTCCACAGAAGCTCTGTAACTATGCATTGCAGGTGGGATCAGTATTCCAGGGTAATTGCAAGCAAACATGCATGCAAACACAGCTACAGTAAGCAGGGCTGCATGTAGTCCATTGTACAACAAACAAGCTGTACCACTTCCAGTAGGTAACACTGCAAATATGCAGGCACTATGCACATGTACATGGAAATACACAGGTCAGATGGCTAGGGTCCAGTCTCAGCGCACAAGTGTACAGACCATGTACTGTCAGGATCTACAATAACTGGATGGAAACCCATGTGCTCATACCTGCAGTAATACACATGTCAAATAACAGACACTGAGCCTTTACTCAGTGGTTCCATACTTAGTAGGATGTATGCTACCTGGCCTGCCACCACAGTATCCCTGACATGTATGGGGACTCTCCCTCCTGTGACAGTTAGTTTTGTGTGTTGTGGCTGTCTAGCATGGTATGAGATGTGAGCTTGCAGTGCTAGGGTGCTCCTGTGTGTCCTGTACCAGTCGTGTACTGCACACATATCAACATCCTCAAACATCCGCATTGCAGAGTCCAGTGTGGGCAACATGCCACTTGCAGTTTACATGTCCATCATTGCGTATTAATACATTCATTACCTTATCCCCTGTGCTACCTATGTATGTAGCCTTCTGTTGACATCCTTACCACCAGTATGCCAACATGTGCAGATGATACACTATGGTACTTACCATGGGTGTAGACAACAGTACATGACAATCACACCCTTACTGCATCAGGCATGCTGTGATATACTCACAATTATTTCAGCACACATTACTGTTAACAACATGATACTATTACTACACATCTATGTAGTTACCCTGTGCATCAGCAACATGTTAACCTGTACCTGCACTGATGTTACAGATTGCAGGAGGTGGCACAGTTTCATCATATGCACAGGGTGTGAACTTGGTATGCCTGAGTCAGCCACCGATACCACTGATTGACATGTATGTGTATGTGTGTTGGTGAGGGACAGCAGTACAAGGTGGGGCAATGTTGATGCAGTGTGTGCGTATATGCGGTAGCCCTAGGTGTTGTCAATTCGCATGTGTGTATGGATGCACACAGTTCCACCTCATGGCTGCCATATACTGGTGTTTGTAGACAGCCACAGACTGTACCTGCCAGGTCATACAGATCAGTGTCTCTGGCCACGGACACGGTACCTGTGCCTTGCAGGGGTGCTACAGACCATATCCGGTACCAACCCAGACTGGGTATTGTCATAAGAAACAGGTGTTCGTTGACTGGACACAGATCCCTGTCGGGCCTGGCCAGAGCCACGTGCACGTGGTCTCCTGGGGCAGTCTGATGACAGCACAAACCCAGCATTGCTGGGGCTGCTGCTGGCACTATGGTGGTGGCCGTGGCCCTGTTGTCGTCCGCGACGACTGCCAGCTGCTGCTGTTGCTAGCATACGCCCACGTCGATGCCTCAACCGTCCACCATCGCCCTGGCTCATGGACATGTAGTTGTGGAACCGGTCTAATATGTCCCCACAACGTCTGTCTATGACATCGGTGAAATTATGGATGGCAGCCGCAATGTCACGCATACCGTCAGTCATAGCTGTGCGACATGCTGTCAGCTCCCTCAGACCCTGTCTGGTGTACCATTCCATACATGACTGTGCCTGCATGACAGCCTGAAACATAGCTGAGGTTGTAAGACCTCTGTGGGCACGTCTGACAGGGGCAGTATGCCCACGGATGCTCCCACGAGAACCCCTGGACATCTGTCTGTGTGGTACCATCTCTGGGCCATGCCCATGGCTGCTGTGTGGGGAGGCATGTGCCACAGATACCACATTACCCTGGGCAATGCCCACTGTATGCTGTCCATCACCTAGGGACATTGGTGACAAAGGGTGTATTTGCAGGATAACTGTGCGCATTGATGGGGTTGACAGCTGTGTACTGTCAATCGGCTGACCAGTGACGAACCCTGGCATACCTTCCTGTGCCATTACACAGATGTCATCATTATCAGTACCCATGGCACCTGATTCAGGTTCCCTGCTGCATGACACCAGAGCAGCACCAGAACCTGTGGGATGGAAACAGGAAACACAGTTTACAATGTCTACATATTACCAGTGATGCACACATCCACACATGCACAGGTCCAGACATGCACACATGCACACGTGCACAGGTGTACAGGTGCACACATGCACACATGCACAGGTGCACACATGCACAGGTGCACACATGCACACATGCACACATGCATACATGCACAGGTGCACACATGCACACATGCACACATGCACACATGCGCACATGCACACATGCGCACATGCACACATGCACACATGCACACGTGCACACGTGCACATGCACACAGTTGCACGCAATTGTACAGTACTCAGCATGCGTGATATCAACACACAGACACAGACACACCTACATGCATACAAAGAGCACTACTAAGTGAGCCTAATATTAATATTACTATCAAGACTATCACAGGTATTGTTAATACACACTCACCAGCATGGATAGGCTGCATTGCTGTTACACCGGAGGGACCTGCAGACGTGAAGAAACTAATGTCAGTGGGCACAACTGTGCCATTGTTACAGAGTATGATACAGGTCAGTAGTACAACAGTCGCCTTTCACAGGTCAGCTGCTAATATTGAGGATATCACACTTGCACATTAAATACTATGGTGACAGCTACAAACCAAGGACACACCTCACACATGCATTAACTACCAGTGTACACAACAGTCAACTATACATATGGCATATTACCTGCACACTCACTGTCTTGCTGCTGCGTGGCTCCAGCCTCCATCATAATGCATGTCTGCTGCTGTTGTTGTTGCTGGCGGACTGGAGCCACTACACTCATGAGTAGTCCCTCCAGTCTGGTGAGTGGGGGATGTGTAGCCACCCCACTACCTGTGGTGACCTGTTGCCTGTGGATATCTGATGCACGCTGACAGACATTTCTGATTAAATCACTGCAGTGATGTCGTACCTGCTCATATGTCCTATTATGCGTGCCTATGTCATTTACCCGATGGACCAGGTCTTGCCACAGTGCAGCCCTCTCCTGCTGATTCTGGCTGGTGCAGGAAAAGAGTATTGCATAATCCCGCACCAGGCTCTGGTGTATCTCCTCATCCTCAGCTGTGGAGTAAGCGGGATTCCGCGGGTGAGCCATGTACATGAAAAAGAAAATAACCTGATATCAGCAATATATGTCATCAGAATTTGGCACACATACTACACATGCTACTCGACTGTTATGATACAACATATCTCACATATATAGCATCTGTCTGTCTATTGGTGGATACACATGTAAATGGCCAGGTATCAGTGCTCAGCCAGCAACTGTGCAACAGTACCTGGCACACTCCATACGACATACTACCAAACCCCAGCAGTCAGAACACTGATTCAGGTCCAGAACACCTCCTCATTCTGGGGGTTTGTATCTAGGTACTGTATGGCCTACATCATCAACTACTGTGAGCTGACCACACACTAATTGCCCTGGATATACATATCCCACCTCCACCACCAGCACAAACGACTATAGTGAATAACATTGCAGATGCAAACTTTACACTTTGTAACAGTGACATGGTATCCTTTCAGCCCACTGGGCCAGTGGCAGATGCAACCCACAATGCTGACCCCTACACAAATGCTTTCTACAGACATCTCCAAGAATGCATGGATCATGCAATCCCATATATGACCAAGACACTCTCCACAAAGGGACAGCATCCTGTCTGGTGGACCCCAGCCATAGACAGATTGTATTACAAAAGATGGCAGCTACTGCAAGACAGAGCATAATTCCATAAAGGGAAGGCATATCTGAGCAGCACTAGTAAGGATCTATTTTCCATCATACAAACATCCATGGGCAACTTTGAGAGGGAAATCAAGAGGGACACTACAGATAACCAGAAGGCCTTCTTCAGTTATGTTAGCAACCTGGTCAGAATCCATCCTCTATGCCCATAGTTATTACACAACAACAAATATTTCACTGAAACCACAGATATTGACAACATTGTGGCAGACAGGTTCAGTGCAGGTGTCACCCCGCCCTCTCCTTCAAAATAAGACATAGTTATCCCAGCTGACTGTAACCTCCCTGTCATCACAGATGTCCAGGTGAGAGCCGCCCTCATGAAAGCAGAATACACAACATGACTGGGACCTGATGGTATCCCCAGTTGCATGCTACATAAACTCTGACAGGAGCTAAACACACATATAGAAGTGCTATGTAACAGTAGCCTGACTACAGAATATGTACCTGTACACTGGCGCACAGCAGCAGTGGTTCCACTCCACGAAGGAGGCACCTCAACATACCAGTACAATACAACACAATACATTACATTACAATACAATACTATACAATATGCTATTGCCCCTGGGACTACAGCAGCATACTGTTCTGCTACCCTGACAATTGTGACACATGTGGTGTGATGGTACCTGCTGCTGTCACACAGTTACACAGGGTGACTCATATGGCATATTACCTATCTGACTAACATTCAGCAGGGGTATGTGTGACATGTACTCATGGGGAGTCTTGCTTCTTAACACTGTGTGGTTTATTGCAGGGTATGTCTTATCTGTGGGTAGGAACTTTTACCTACACATGTGCTCTCTATTGCAGTGGCATGGACGACACACAGCAGTCATTTAGGTTGTGGATGGTGTGAGGTGTTACTATGGTTGTTGGACATCTGTCATGGGTGTGACTTATGTATGTAAATCCAGGAGTGGTAACCTCTATGTGGGCAGTATGTGTGTACTCTGTGGTGTTGTCAGTCACTGTGCATTGGTAATGTGTTTGAGTGCATTGTCACAGTGTTGTACATGTCACTGTGTCCTTCTCCATATCTGTAGCTGTCATGTGAGGTCCATACCATGGCATCCATTATGTGGTGTGGAGGGGTACACCGACCTACATGTCCATAGCTGACACACCATGTCTGCTGACACATACCATGTGCAGGTATTCCAAGAATAGTGTGCCACTGTGAATATCACTGGGGGCACTACTGTACACATTTATGACCCTGTTCACCCCTGACACATGCAGTGGTGGGCAGCCACTCACATATCTGGTGGTTACTGGTGTAGGTGATTTGAAATGGGGTATGGTACTCCAGTTTTGACACTGGTGTTCACTCCATGCCTTTGTCACCAGGCACCTGTTGCAATACATCTGTACACAAGTGCCTCACTCAGAATATATATACATCTCTCTCTCTCTCTCTATATATATATATATATATATATATATATGTATATAGATATATCTATATGTATATATATCTATATGTATATATATATATATATATATATATATATATATATATATATATATATATATGTCTGTATACATATACACATATATATATTGATGTACATATATTGCTATAGGTATGGATAGGGGGGGCACAGATTGGGTGAGAGTGACAGAGGGGGTGGGACAGGGGGTGTTGAGGTCGTCATATACAGTCATACCTGTAGATAGTCAGATCAGTCTGTATCTACATATATCTATATCTGTATGTGTGCATTACATATATATGTTTGTACATATTCTATCTATCTACATCTGTCTATGTATTCCTACATCTCTCTCTATGTATGTATACATATATGCATATCATATATATATATATATATATATATATATATATATATATATATATATATATATATATATATATATATATATATATATATATACATACATACATATTTTGACATACATAAGTATCCATATGATAGACAGGTACATCAACATGTTTGTCTACCATACTGTATACACACACTAACATACTGCTAAACATACATAACTGTGAAACCTACTTTGTACATTGCACTACAACCTACAGTCAACCTACATTGATATGTGCACATAGATGCTCTCACATAGAAATGTATGTACAGCCTTCACTGATAGTTGCTGTATGTCCCCTGCCCTTTACACATCTTCATATACATATGGATACAGACCAATGACACATATGGAGGGTTCACAGTATGTAGACCTTTATAGTATTACTTTACATTACCTGTGTTTGTCACAGCTGCTTGTGTTGCCATCTGGTTTTCTGTCCTGCTGCTCCACTTGCCAGTTGTCAGCTTTCAGGTGGCCATTGCTGAACAGTTTTGTTTGTGTCTGCTTAATTTCAATTTTCTCTGTCTCTGTCTCTCTCTCTCTCTGTCTGTCTGTCTCTCACGTCCTCCTCAGGGTGCAATGAAAGTATTGCATGTGTGGACTGGGAGTACAGCATACTTTTGTAGGTATCTGCATATGTCCATGTGATGGCCTCTGCACCAATTGTTAGCCAGCATTTACTAATTGCATGCAGCCAGTTGTGTACTGATTGCAGTTCTAACTGTGATTTCAGAACAGTGCTATAAAAAGGTATGTGAGATAGGTGTAGCCCTTTCAGATTTTAAGGGCAGGGACCATGCTGGTATGCTGTGGACAATGTTCTGTGAGTGTAAAGGTTGGTATCTCTCTCATATTTCCAGCTGTGTTGTAGATTAACATTCCTCCATTCATTTCTCCAGTTTCCTGTACTAACTGTGTATGTACACTGACACCTACAACTACTACTACTGTTAATGTGTGTGTGTGTGCTTTCCTTTCACTTTTGCTTGCACTTTGTTGCTATGGCTTCAATATTTGCCCTTTACAGTCACTACTTGTATGCCTGCTAGGTGTCCCGACTGTAGTGTGCTGCTGTAGCTTTCCTATTTTCCATGTACATTCACACCTTGGAATGCTTGCTATATCTGCTAGGGTGTTACAGCATGCAGTGTGGTCTGGCTATGGTGTGGGCCTTGACATCTATTAGGGTATTTGAGTATGCTGCTGAGCAGGCCCCAGAGACTCTCAGGTTCATCTGTTATCTGCCTCATGGAATGGTACATATCAGTGGGGTACACCCATTAAATTGTCTGGTATGCTGCAGTTGTGACTGTGGGTTAGCATGAGCATATGTATTACTACACTTATTCTGCCATGCAAGTGGTGAATACTTTCAGGACTCCATAGTTATCATTGCATGTGTTGTTACACCTTTCTGCCTACTGTTTGTACATTTCACATGGAGTCTGTGGGGCATCCCTGTAAGTCATTCACTGTTGCTATGTCTAGGCTCTTAACTATTCAAATATGGTGGTGTCAGACCTCTCATGTGTACAAATATTTGCAGGTTGTCCACATTTCTGCCTCATATTTTGGTCAATATCTCATGCACGGCATTTTCTGGCAAATCACTCTGGGCTCAAGTCAGAATATAGTGACAAACATTCAAGTTTCAGACTTCATACCCTTCCAAACATCCCACAAAATCTCTCTGAACTGTCTGTGTTTGTTGTAACATTATTTGTAATGTGTCCCTGGTTTTGGGCCTTTGCTCCACATATTTTATTATTTGGTCCGGATGTGTTCCTGTAAGAGGTTGTGGGGTATGGGCAGTGATTATCCTGCTGTGAGTATGTGTGTGGCTTGCAAGGTGCTACAGTGACATTATTACCTACTAGCTACCAACTAGCATGGCTGTTTCTGTTCACACACTACTATTATGGAAATCCACTAGTTTTGACAGTAATTCTAAATGACATGCTTTGTGTACTACACATCCTATATTCCCTTTACATTCATTCCTACTATTACATGATATATTTATTTTAGCACAATGCTCTTGTATAACAGTCATGGCTTAGTGGTAAGTCATGCAGACTACTGTTTCCAAGGTCATGGGTTCGGGACTGACAGCGGGATTTTATTTTGCTTTTGAACTGACTACAGGACCTGTCAATCAGAGTGACTAAGGCACTTTTAAGCAGTTGTAACCGGGTTAGTGCTGGCTTGCGCGGAGCTCACGCATGCGCACTGGCGTTCAGCTCCGCGCACACCCGCTTACAACCGATTAAAGCTTAAACGCATGCACCGCTATTTTCTTTGAAAGAAATGAAAATGTGGAGACATGAAAGTGGTGAAAAAGGGGTCACAAAGAGGGTAAGACAGTAGGGAAACAAGCTTGGGATTTGCAGGAGGGATGTAGGTAAGGCCCATAGGTGCCCATTTCTTCATTAGCAACAGCTGTGCATATGTTTGTAATTTGGTGTGACATTTGATACCTTCCACCCCTGAGAGAGGTGTAAGGACAACAATAATACTTGTTGTACAGCCAATTGTAATTGATAGTTTCCATGTCTGGTAGACATATGTGCGGAATGGGCAGCTATGTATGGGGCGTAATTTTTTGTGGGTACAGAGTGACCTTTTTTTTTTTTTTCAGGTGAGAGTTTTATGTCAGGTGAAGGAAGTCGGTATAGCTGGGGAGGTAGGTTGGGTAGGTCAACAGACAAGACAAACAAGACGCATACAGGGGCGGTGTATGACATGTATGGGGGGGGGGTTACACAATTGATAGGGACGAAGGTTTGGATATCCAGAGCCCATGAGCCCACAGATGGCAACAGTGGAACTGATATCCACACCCATGGATAGTTGCCACTGTTCCTTCACTGCCCAGGACGGGGCTGTGCTGGGGGCTGTGTAGGCCGGACAACAGGCATGCCCGTAAGTTGTGCCACCTGTGCCTCAAGCTGGCATAGGGGCTCGAGAACAGAGTCCCGGATCTCCCTACGCACCACAGTCTGGATGCTACGGAGGGTGAGTGGTGGTTCTCCTCCGGCCACGCTTGCAGAGGGGGGACAGGCCCCATCCCCTGCAGCGCTTCCACCCGCAGGTGGCACAGGGCCACTGGAGGAGGGTCCAGACTGGGCACTAGTGCCAGCTGCACTCGCCAGCTGAGGTGGGAGAGGTGGGTCCGCTGGAACCCGCCTTCCCTGTCATCCTATGTTTTGCATTATGTCATGACAGTTTGGGTTAGTAATATACAATACCATTCGCAATTAGTTCTAACAGCATGCATTAGTATTCCCATTAACCAAACACCCAGATATTCACACCATTGAACAGCAAGCATAACACATGCATAATTTGAACAGCAATACACAGTCCAACAACATGCAGGGTTGATTGATGACAACAGGCCATGAGGTTTGGATGTAAGAACAGGGCAGATGCATCAACGGACATGCAAATATTTATGACCCATGAGGACAAATGTCCAGGGGTGTTAATTGTGATTGCACATACCATTTTCACGTGGAATGGATTATATGTGGTTATAGAGTGGGGTGAAGAAAATATTATTAACACCTTCGAATACCAATACATATGCTGTACATTTCTAATAGCTACAGATATATACACACTACTGTTCTAACTACAGTTTCCTATATGATAACTACTTCAATTTGGTGATAGGACTGTTACTGCTACATCAATATACATTTTATTGTTATTCATACACGTTCATATCTGGCTTTGTTCAGCTACATCATCCTGCTACATTTGCTTTATATAGCTATAGACAACTGTGGATGTTTGATATTTCAGACAATCATACTATCTGCATATTGCAGACTGAGAGCAGCATATCCAGATTTTGGGATACACATTCCAGCTGCAGCAACACTTTGGACACATTTCACAGTTTGGTTCTACTTGTCACATTCATTTCATTCTGTACTGAGTGCAGTATACTTTATACAGGAGTTATTACTACTTTATTGGTGGATTCATAACTCTTTCTCACACCCTCTCACTTGTTTTCATTTTACTATTCAGGATGGCACTTACTTCTAGGCTTTATTGACATGTTTTACCTGTAGTTATTACAATCCTTTCCAGCAGTCTCACTTCTGTCATGTTTCAGTATTTCAACAGGGATATATTTCACACATGTGAGTTGCTCATCTTCTGCAGCTGTACTTTTCAGCCTGCTGCAGGTTGTGCACTATGATATTATAGGTGGGGCATCTTTATTTCAGACTTTATTTCAGACATTTTCATTTTTCTGTTTGCTTTCCCACTGACTGCTAACTGTAGCTGCGCTACGGGCACGCCCGCGCAAACGAGCGCACTCACGGTTAAACATCTTTACAATTTAAAAAAAATATATCACATGTTCATTTATATATTTTCTGTTCATAGTCTGTGGGGGCATGTGTTGTGTTGTGTTTATTCACATTTCCGTGGACTCTGTCGTGGGTGTTTACTTTGGGCACTTTTACTCTTCTGGGGGCATGTCCGCTTGCAGGGCTCGGCCTACGGACACGCCCCCTACTGTCTTACATGGACCGTGTTAGACTTAGGTGTGATTCAGCATGCTCTCATGAATATGCAGAGCATGCTGACATCACTCCGTTTGACTGCAGCCTCCGTGTAAGAGTTATAACTCTTACACGGAGGGTTTGTGAATCCTGCCCCTTGTTTTGTGACACTGTTCCTCCCCCACCATTATACTTCTAATATAAACCTTATGATAGCTATATATACATAATTGTCTCTGAAACCCTATCTCTGAACTACAGTGCTAACATTTTCTGCCCTACATAGTTTATTCTCTTATCTCCAGTTCTTTAATTTCTAAGCACTGATCCTATCAGCTATTCTCAGTTTGATAAATCCACTAATGCACCTCTTCAAATGCTCAGTGTTCAACATGTACTAATACATAAGTATCTTTTATACTGTAATAGTTGTCTCTACTTTCATATGAATATAACCTAATTAGTAAATTTGTGTTAATTGTTAATATGTATTATTTAACATCTGTTCATATATATTACAGCATGTCTATTTAAAAATATTTGCAATATGTTGAAGCTTTGCTCACCAGGCCATTGCTGGAATGTTTTTATTTTGATTAAACCCAGTCAGACTAACCCAGTAAGCAAAATCGAAATAAAAATGAAAATAAAATTAAATTAAATATCCATACACACGGCCGAACTGACAAACCTTCAAATATAGCAAAATGTACCCAATGGATTATCACAGTTGTGTTAACTGAACTTACCATAACAGTAGATGTTCCAATGGTCACTGCTGCAGTATCCTTAGCTATATGGGTTTTATCCTGCCAAAGATATAACAGCCAGCAAGCTTCCAAAGCTCCAGGGCATCTTCCACATGCCCAAACGGTCAGGCACTTGAGCTGACATAGCTAAAAGACAAGTTTGGGGTGTGAAGCCCTTCAGAACTTTCCTGTCAGCAGAGAGAGGGAGGCTGAGCCCCAAAAGGCTGAGGCGAGGAATAATAAAAAAATAAAAGTCCACAACCTGGCATAAAAAAAAAAAAAACACTAAAAACAAGGGAGGTGCAGCAAGGGAGGGAACAGCTATTGCAACAGTAATCATTTGAACATCCACTGTTATGGTAAGTTCATCTTACACAACTGTCTATATTCTTCATATTGATTGCAGCTGCAGTAGCCTTAGCTACAATGGTAGATGACCATAGCTAACTATATTTTGGAGATGGAAGGAGAATGGTCCAGAAGTCCCTGGAGAATGATCCTAGCAAAGCACAACTTATGTGTAAAAAAGGAATCCAGCTTATACTGCTTTGTAACATATGTACAGAAGACCAAGTAGCAGCTTCTAGAATACTTCTAGAATCCAACCCCTTCCAAAATGCCATAGTAGAAGTCAAGGTCTTTGTAGAGTGGCCTTTGACCCTGCCTGGAATAGATTTGTCGAGGTAAGAATAACAAAAGGTAATAGCCTTAGATAACCATTTGAAAATAGTCTGCTTTGACACTGGCTGTCCCTTCTTTTTGCCTTCATAAAAATTAACATTTGATCCAATGATCTGAAAGATTTAGTTCTGTAAAGATAGTACCTGAGTCATCTGTGGACATTCATGGTATGGAGTATCCATTCTCCCTCATTTTTAGGTTCAGCAAAGAAAATGTGGAGATGGATAGTTTGACTTAAAGTAAACTCAGATACCACTTTAAGCATAAAGGAGAGATTAGTTCTCAAAGAAACCTCTCCTTGTGAAAAATGAGGTAAGGCTGACTCACTATAAGAACTTGCAACTCAGATACCCTTCTTGCAGAGGTCAGAGCAATCAGTACAAGTGTTTTCCATGTTAAGAACCTCAAGTCAGCCAGATTAGCTGGTTCAAATGAAGAAAGTGATAGCTTCTCTAACACAAAATTTATATCACAAGGAGGGGCTACCAATTTTTTTGGAGGCCTCTTATGCAAAACCCCATTCAAGAACATTTTGAAATGCAACTGCCTTGAAAGAGGAGGATCTATGGACAGACAGGTCGAAATGGCCGATAAATGAACACTGATAGAGGAATAAGAAAGGCCATAGGATAGTAACTCACACACATATTATAAAACCATAGAACAACTAACCCTGAATAGGTGCTGGTCATGTTGCTGAAACCAAATAGGAAACCTTTTCCATTTGCTAATATATGATTTTCTAGTAACAGGTACCTAAAAGGAATTAAGACCCTATCATGAAGGCAATCAATTGAAGATGATCAATATTAGGTTATATTAAACAGTCCTGTTCTTGTGTGCGTAGCTCCATTCTCTGAGGAAGCTTGTGGTAGTTGCTCCTGGCCATTTCCAAAAGAATAGAGAACCATGGTTGCCTGGGTCAGAAGGGAGTCTACACAATGATGTTGGGGGACCTTCTGAATCTTCAGAAGTACCCTGGATATTAGTGTAAAGAGTGGGAAGGCATACAGGAACATTCCTGTCCAAAGAATAGGAAAAGGCATCTATCTTCCAGGCTTTCTTGCATGGAGTCCTGGAACAGAATGTTGCCAGTTGATTGTTCAGAAAGGAGGCAAAGAGGTCTACTTGTGGAACTCCCAACAGATGGATCAAATCTTGGAAGACCCCCGGATCTAGTTTCCATTTGTGAGGATCTGCCCTGTTCCTGCTGAGTTTGTCTGACACACAATTTTGTTCTGACAGAATGTAGGATGCCTGTAGAGTGAGATTGTGCTGTGAAGCTATATCCCAAACTAACACGGTTAGTCTATAAAGGAGGTACAACCTGGTTCCCCTTGCATGTCGATGTACCACATCTTTGTGGCATTGTCTGTAACCACTTGAAGAGGTCTTGAGGACCAAAGATGGTTCAAAGAATTGGTTGCCTCGATCAGGGCAAGTATCTCTTTAATATCAATGTGCTTGAGTCTGTCTTTGGTGTCCCACATCCCGTGCACTTTTATCTCTCCCGAAACTGCTCTCCAAGAAAAGTCAGAAGCATCTGTGGTGACTGACTCTTTGAAGCAGAGAGGGAGAAAAGATATTGATTTAAGGATATCTATTGTCGCCACCAAGTGATTTATCTTCTGACAAACCCCAGTACTGGGATCTGAAAAGATAAAGGGTGTTGATGCTGGAACCAAAGTGATTTCAGATACTACTGTATCTTTCTCCTGCAGAGACTTGCCAGGGAAGGGTCTCACAGAGACAAACACCTGGTGTCAAAGTCACGGCCTCAAGCTAAATGCCAAAAAATGCATAGTAATCCCATTTGGGAAAAACAAAGTACCTACAAACTACCACATAGATGGGAATCCACTAAGTACAGAAGAAGTAATTAGGGACCTGGGTACCCAAGTAGATGGCATGATCTCCTTTGATAACCACATAGCCAAAATGGTCAGGAAATCCTTCTATGTGGCACACCTGATCACAAAGGGTTTCTCATCCAGATCCAAGGAGGTGATTGTGCCCCTTTACTCATCAGTCATTGGGCCCATAATAGAGTACAATGCCCCATTTGGGATGTACCTCACTAGACACCTGCAACAACTAGAAAGACCACAGAAGTACCTCACTAAGAGGATTAAGGGCCTTAAACAATTACCCTATGAAGCACAACTAAAAAAGCTCCAGCTCTTCTCAGTCGCTTACCGTCTGCTCAGAGGTGACCTATGCCTGACCTATAGGGCCATGTCAAACCCTGAACTAATGGACATGCTTCACCTCAAAAAAACGAGATCCCTCAGAACCACTCATTCTAGTGACTTGAACCTATGTACAACAATAAACAGGACATGCTGGAGGGATAGATTCCTGTCCCAGTGACTCCCCTCACTCTGGAATAGAATCCCAATCCATATTCGACAGAGCTCCTCTCTGACCCTCTTCAAGAGAAATCTTGATGAGTGGATGGGTAATTGTAAGTTCTACCCTGGGATCACCTCAGGAGCCCTGTTGACAGAGGCCCAGGTTACTAATCTAATGGGGAGGCGAAAGCCATCACTCTGTGGCTAGGCTTATAAATGCCCATGGGCAGATAGCCTAGTACTTACCTATGAACCTATGAATTGTAGATGCTATGAGACCCAGAATCCTGAGGTATGAAGTGTCAGTAGAAAAAACTTAGAAATAGATCTAAACAAAGGTCTATGTTTCCTGTAGAAGAAATCTCTTTGAACTGAGGTGTCTAGTTGACATCCAAGGAACACAATCCTATATGAGGGAGTCAAGAAAGACTTTTGAATATTCTCATGGACTCCCAGCTTCTGCAAGATATCTCTCACCCAAAAGAGAAATTCCTGACATTCTGAAAAAGACTCTGCAAAGATAAGCAAATCATCTAAGTACAGAAAATTATGGATATGTAGCCTGCAATGAGCTATAGCTGGAGTTAGACACTTTGTGAACACTTGGCACAGTGAATAGTCTAGAGGGTAAGGCAGAGAGCTGATAATGTGATCAAGACACACAAAACCTACAAAACACCTGAAGTCTAGATGACTAGGAATTTGTTGATAAGCATCTTTTAAGTCTACCTTTACCAGTAAACTTGAAGGAGGAAGAAGAGGCAACAAGATGTGAAGTGACATCATTTTGAATTTGGGCACTGTCACAAACAGGTCTAGGAAAGAAAGATCCACAACTGATCTCCAAGTGTTTTCTTTCTTTAGGTCTAGGAACATCTTGAATAAAATGCCTACTCCACCTGGGAAGGAGGAACTCATTATATAATTCCTTGAGACAGCATGTGATAAAGAACAGGAAGAAAAAAAATGTCTGATCTGCAGGGTGAAGACCGCTTGAAAAGGCAGAATTTCCTCCTACTGCCATCTGTAATGCTGATGAATGATTTTCAGAACCCATTTGTCTGAAACAATCTGTTGTCAAAGAAAAAATGGAGATTCAGACTTTCTGGAAGAGAAAGAGGGCCAGGGTTGGAGAGGGTTGCAAGGTCTCTTGAACAGTTATTCAGACTTGTTGAAGTGTCCTTAGTTTTGGGAGGTTTGAAACTTCCTTTTGGAACCTCCTTGCCACTTCTTCATAAATGTCTGTTTATCTAAATTCTGCTGAGACTGTGTTTTCTGTTTTTTGCCAAAACTGGATGAGAAGAAAGAAAATCTCTTAGACAAATTGTAAAAGGAAGGCTGAAAAATCTTAGAGATTCCTTTGGTCACTTTGCCCCTTTCATCACACTTTTTGATCACCTCTGCAACAGAGGGACCAAACACTAAATTTCTATCCAAGGGAGAATTTAAAATCTAATTTTAACATCATCTAGAAGGTTCTGACAATGCAGCCAAACAAATCTCCTTAAAACTGTAGCAGTGGCTATAGCCCTGGAAGAATTATCAACAGAATGATACACACACAACAATGAGAAGTGACCTATGTAATAGAAGAAAATAAGTTATTTAAATCAGATTTTTCTTCACAAGAAGAAACTGTAGATAAAATATTTCTCATACTTTCACAATATGTCAGAATAAACTTTAACATACGAGTCTGACAATTTAAGATTCTGAAATTCAAAGTTGCAAAAGTATATGCTTTTTTCCCCATACCTATCAATAATTTTCCCATCCTTATTAGAAAAATTAAGTGCTTAGCAGCAGAGGAATAAACTAAGGCTATAGCCACTGGGTCAGATTTGGGAATAATATAAAAAGTTTAAAATACTGAGTAACTTTATACATTTTATCTGCCTTTTTAGGGACAGCTGGCTGACTAACAGGAAAATTGCAGGCAAGTAATATACACATCCTCTAAAGCAGACAGGACAGGAGGAATGGATGTAGGTTCTTGAAAATCCTTCTGTAACAAGTCATACTATTTTTGGGGGACTGAGAAACCTCAGTGTTCTTCCACTGAAAACACTGGGACATTCTAGCAATAGTCTCAGAGAAAGAGAAATGCCCACAGGGAGAATCAGGAAGAGAGTTCTCCTCAGAGTCTGAATCAGAAATATGAGGCCAAAACCCTGACTCTGTCCCTGCATCTTCCTGTTCAGATTCAGAATCTTGAATCTCTCCAGTAAAGGCAACATCCTTCTTTCTTTTACTGGAAAATACTCTACAAGAAAGATCAATAGCCTGAATCAAACCCTGCGCCACTTCCAGTAAACTACTCCTATCCAAAGAAATTTGAGGAGGAGTAGCTACATACTTGGTTTTCTTTTTCTTATTGACAGCAAAAATGGGGCTAACCATGTTAATAATGGCAGCTACTGCTTCCTCAGTGATGGGCACAACATTCTGGCACAACAGGGAAACCTTCCCTGTTCCCTTTCCCAGGACTAACAAGAGTGGTTCTACCTTGCCCACTGAGGGAACCCAAACAGCTGCAGAGGACATGGCTAACCCCTGGTCCATAGTGCCTGTAAGTGCTAAACTTGAGGGATCTGGAGTAAAAGATGCGTGGACTGAGGTACAACAAATAACCACAATAGAGTCTCCCACCTGTGGCTGAGGAAAATTGCTAGCCTGCTCTGGTGGCAAAGGCTGTTTCCTTCACGTTTTCTTTTTGTGGCTGGAAGAAGGACAGTCCCCGGGAGTGACAATCTATTCCATGGTCAAGCCAAAAATGGTGCCTCTATCCAGAGAAAATCAAACAACAACACCAGTAAAACTACCGGTCCACAAAGGTTACTTTTCTTTTTTACAGAAAAAGAAAAACACAGTAAAAACACTTTCAAACACTATGGCAGCCTCACAACCTTAAAATAAACATAATTTCTCCACAAAAAGTTTATATGTTAGGTAATACTTCTTTTAAGCTGTCGGAAACAATGAGTGCTCTGTTTAAAAGTTTGTTACAGTGTCAACACAATGCATTAAAACACAACACTCCTAGGTTTAAAATAACTTTCCCGAAGAGGAAAGTAATAAAAAACATCAATAAAAAATAAGAAAATGGAAGTTTTTTCCCCAAAGGGAAATTATTTGCCCAGCTAAGGAAAGCACAAGCTGACCATCTATCCTCAAAAGCATCAGAAAAAAACATACTCTTCAGTGGCAGTAAAGCTCTGAAAAGCTTCACACCCAGATATGTCTTTTAGTCAGCTCAGCTCAAGCTGCTTGACAGTTTGGGCACATGGAAGGTGCCCTGAAGCTTTGGAAGCTAGCCGACTGTTAAATCCTTGACAGGATATAACCCATATAGCTAATGCTACTGCAGCAGTGATCAATATGAAGAGCATCTGAAGGTGTTCCTGCTCAATGCCAGGAGTCTAAGAAGAAGATTCACTCCCTCCAAGATCTCCTCAGCTTGCAGAATGCAGACATCTGTGCGGTTACTGAGACATGGTTTAAAGCAACAGAGAGTATCCAGGCAGAGCAAAGCTTCTGAGCCTTCCACACATTTAGACCAGCAAATGCACAGACATAAAATAGAAGTGGAGGTGTCTTGATCTACATCAGTATCAAGCATACCTCTAACCTGGTTAAGCAGGATGATGTAATGGAGTTCCTCCACATCCACATTATCACTGACAGTGTCCCATATGATATCCTAGCAAGCTATAGGTCACTCTCTATTTCCCTTTCCCATGAAACTTATAGCTCATTCCTAGGCCTATTGGAGACACTCACCATTCAATCAAATACCATACTCACGTGGGACTTTATTTATCCCTGTATAAACTGTGAATTCTACATGACCCCAAATTTGCTGGTACAGAGGTGCCTAGACTTTGTAACCACAAACTCTATGGACTAGTTAGTGCATATGCCTACTTCTGGTACAAACATATTGGACCTGTCACTCACAAAAAATGGCAGGACACTGTACCATCCAGCGTTGTGTCATCTCTGGTTAGGTCAGACCACAAGGCAGTCTCCTTCAAAATAAGAATCAGGTCTGTAACTCCAGCAAACCTGGTAATAGTAAGAATCTAATCCATGGCAAACTACCTTTTATTAAGTGATAACCTGACAAAATGTTAAGCCTCTCCAAACTCAGATAACAGAAGCATATGCAGAATTATACACAGAATCTCTGTACACCCATGTCAATGATTACATAGACACTGCTGTGCATACTAGAAGTAAGCCCAAAACTAACTAAAAAAACATCCTGGTGGAATTCAAAATCAAACACAAGAAAAAAGGGCATAGCTAAAATCAGGAAGTGTTGCACCAAAAAGAAAATAAAAACTCTCTCATCAAAATGAATTGATAACTAGGAGGACTAATTAAGTCCAGCAAAGCAAATTTTCAGGTAATAGCATCACAGGCCAAGGACAACAATGAAACCTTCTTTAGCTATGTCCAAAACCTCAAAAGCAGCACACAACAGTCTGCCAAATTGCAGGGAGCTGGGAGATATAGCAAATCTTCGGGATGCTTGTCCTTCTTTATTGTATAATTAACTCCTTTTCATACTACTTTACTATAAATATTCTAGCTCTAAAGCTCTTTGCTTTGTCCTCTCTGATTTCCATATTATAACCTGCTAGAAGCAAAGTACATAATGTATGCATCTACATAGTTACCGTATTACTTTTTATCCTTCCAAGGTTTTATTTTGTAATTTGCAATGTATATCTCAATATGTTTTATTCTTCTTCTAGTCCTATGTTAAAATGATTTTTAAGTTATTTTTTTTTCTCACTTAGTTTATCTTGGAGCTTTTCTCCCCGGGCCTCTACTGAAAATGGACTTGTATCCAGTTAGACTAGCCCGGTCAACAAATGTAAAATAAAATAAATAAATAAATAAAATCTTCAACTCCCCCTCCCTCTCAGTAGAGAGCAGGTCTTAGAAGCTTTCTCTAAGAACAAAAATACAGCTTTGATGAGCCCCAGTAATAGCACAGGATGCCAAATAAATAGCCTTAAATATGACATATCAGGATGACTGGTGCCACAGTTCAACCATAGTCTCTGCACAGACTTCATGCTGCATGAATAGAAAACTGCAATGGTCATCCCTCTGCATCAAGGGCGGACCATCAATAAATCCCAGGGACTACAGCCCCATTAGATGGGGGGAAGGATTATCATGGAAATGATTAACACTGATATAGGAAACGGTGTCAGACAGTGGACTCAAACCAGTCTAGTTTTGTTAAAGGCAGGTGATGCCTCTTGAACCTGGTGAACTTCTGTGAGAAGGTCACCAAGGTAATGGATGAGGGAAAACTGTGCATACTGCCCACCTTCACCTAGCTAAGGCATTTGATGCAACACCAGACTCAGGCATTGTAAACAAACTCAAGGAATTAGACATAAACCCTTATGTAACTCATTGAATAGCCAGCTGATTCACAGAAAGTACCCAGGAAGTTAGGATTGGAGAGACCACCTCCACAAAGAGTATGGTCACTCCTCTGTGCTGGATCCACTACGTTTTGGCATCTATTTTTTGGAAGTCAAGACCAATGTCAAGAGCCTTTGGCTTCCTATGTTTGCAGATGATTGCAAGCTAGGAACAGTCATAGAACCCTCCTCCCAAGATACTAATATCTTACAGCTTACAGGAAGGTCTAGCACAGACAAATTACTGGTGCCAAAGCCTTGGCTTAAACTTCAGTGCCAAGAAATGCATAATAGTACCTTTTGGGAAGTCAGCCAACCAGGGTAACTACCTCATTCATAAAACACCACTAAAGGTAGACCAAGCAGTCAGGGATTTGGGGACTCATTTAGATAGTAACCTGACTTTTGGCCAGTAAGAAAA
This sequence comes from Protopterus annectens, assembly GCF_019279795.1. Lineage (NCBI taxonomy): Eukaryota > Metazoa > Chordata > Ceratodontiformes > Protopteridae > Protopterus > Protopterus annectens. Next base: position 545,411,475 of record NC_056744.1, read on the forward strand.
TCATTCTATATCACGCAATTTGTAAGCATAGACATTGCATCCAGATCCTTGGAAGTCATTGTGCCACTGTACTCAGCCATTATCAAACCTATCATTGAATATAACATCCCCCCCCCCCCCTTTGCTATATACCTGACCAGGCACATGCAACAACTGGAACTTTCACAGAGGTTCCTCACAAAAAGAATACAGGGTGTAAGCAGAATGTCCTATGCAGATCGCCTCAAAGCCCTACCTCTGTACTCTGTTTACAGACTGCTGACAGGTGATTTATGCCTGGCATACAAGGCATCCTTGGATCCTACTCTAATGGACCTTTTGCATATCTGCAGAACAAACAGAACCAGAACTACAAGATGTAAGCATTTAAACTTTGCTTTTGACTTAAATAGGACATGTTGGAAGGACAGGTATATACTTTTGAGAATCACGATTCCCTGGAATTGGCTTCTCCATCCATGTGCAGCAGAAGCCTTCCCTAACCCTATTCAAGTGTAACCTGGACGAGAGGATGAGAAATCAGAAATTCAGCCCTAGTCTTATACTTATGTCTGTGATGGACAGAGGAAGCTGTTAAACCATGCCCTAACCAACATTCACCCCCTTAAAATAACCTCTAAGGTACAATAACTCATGCGATACATTTGTGTTGCAAGGCTAGGCTTAAAACGCCTCAAGTGGTCATTAGCCTACTACTTTATATAACCATCTCTGAGTTCATACCAATCAGGACAAAAGAGGTGAAATCCAAGATCGAAATTGTTTAAATGAAATAGGTTTTTAACAAATGTGGTGCATCAGTGCATATGTGTTCGTGCATGCCCGTGTGTGTGTGTGTGTGTGTGTGTGTGTGTGTGTGTGTGTGTGTGTGTGTGTGTGTGTGTGTGTGTGTGTGTGTGTGTGTGTATGTGTGTGTGTGTATATGTGTGTGTGTTTTGTGTCATAGTGACTGCTGAAACTGGAAGAGGTGCTGTCCATTGTGGGGTTGGGCCTCACAGAACTGCCTTTAACAGAGGATATATCATGATAGAAAGAGAGAGAGAGAGAGAGAGAGAGAGAGAGAGAGAGAGAGAGATGAGAGAGCTGTAGCAGGCAGGGTAACAAAAAGGAAGCAATATTCCACAGTAACCAATGAGAGGCTGGTGAATCTTAGGCTTTATGGAAACCGATATCTACTGAATTCAGATTCCTGAACAATGGGTCAAAAGAGGGATCTCATGGAAACTATGAGATGGTGTCCGTGATGTCTGAAGTCTAGAAGTTATTCCTGAAGTTTGAAAAGGATAGAAGCAAGGAGAAGTTAACATGTCTGTGTGGTAAAACCTGTGGATACTGCTGATGACTCCAAGTACTAAGTACTGATTTGTTTTAGAAATCTCTTTATGAAGGAATACTACAATTGTGAACTGTACCCTAGAAACATTGTATACAGACTGAATTATTTCTGTTATTCTCCATGTTTTGCTGAAATAGAGCATTTTTCATTATTCCTGTAAGTAAGCCTCGCCTAAAGAACCCCAAAAGCTAATTTCGTTAACCGGCTTTGTGACTACAGCCACTAAAGAATTCTGCCATTTATATCTTTATGGAATGCATGGGATTCATGTGTGTGATGCAAGAAGTATTATATATGTAGGAAATGAGTTTCATGATTAGTGAACCATGTTGTCCAATGCCATACTATGAACTACTGCACTATTTATGCAAACCATACCACCTTACATAATACATGTATCCATTTTTCTATGAAAACTGCACATCTTATGCAAACATTATCTACCCCACATAATCCATGTATCCAGGTTTCTTTTTTTTTTCCTTTTGTTTTTTAGGACAAAACTTCAATGGCTACAGTAATTGCCTGTGTTTCTACTAAGTTTCATAGTATGTGGCTCCAGTTCCAAAATAGTTGCTCTCATTATAAGTGACCACTTATACTGAGAGCAGGTTAAGAGCAGGAGTTTTGGAATCTGATCTCTTTGGAAAACCTGTTTATAGCTAGGCCTTGCACCGAAGTATGTCACTTGCACTCTCAGCAGGTCTTTCAGAATCAGGGCAGACTTATACTGAGAGCAACTATTTTGAAATCTAGCCCTGTGCATATGATTTTATAAATGGAATGCTTTGCTGATGATGCTGTATTCCAGTTCTGATGTGTTTGTATGTTTTTTTTAGTCTCAGTTAAACTTTTATATGTACTTTAGTGAGGTCATGTCTTAATTTGTTGTTTTTACAGTTTACTTATGTTTTAGTTAGATCTGTTTTGATTGTGATGATGTTTTCAAATTTGCTATTTGCAATCAGCGCTGTATTTTATATTTTTAAGTGTTTTTTTTATTTTTAAAAACTACTAATTTAATTTCTAAGTGTTAATTTGCATGAGCAATGCTATTTATGTGAGCTGTAAGTATGTATTGGTCTCTGTTTTATTTAATTTCTTATTGTATTTTTTTGCATTCAAATTAACTGCAGGTTTGGATATAGTTGTAAGTGAGCTAGGGTATTTTTGTAGTTTTGCATGTCTGCATTTTGCATATGCAGTATGTGAACTTTTAGTTTTTAGTAAGCAACATGAATGTGGCACATATTGAGGAATTTTCGTAACCTTGATGATCTGCAAAGGTTTTAGATAAACTTCTGATTATGTACTAAGCATGAGCATAAGCCTTTGCTGACAACACAAAAGTTGTTAAACAAACTACACAGTGTACCAGGTGCATGCTTCTATTAAGCCCTTTAGATAGAGTCTGCCATTAAGATATACACACACATGCATGTGCACACACACACACACACACACACACACACACACACACACACACACACACACACACACACACACACACACACAGACATATTCTTCTAAGGAAGCTGTCAGATCATCGTGTAGAATGGGAATTGTGGTATGACCAGAAAGAACTTTTGAATCAAGAAAATAGATACAGAAGCTATGATATTAAAGCACCATGATATGAATAAACCCATTGGGTTGCAAAGGGGTGTCAGTCAGAATGTTACAGGAGCAGTGATCCTGCAAATGTACAGACTAGTTGCGTATGGTTAATAGTATTGGGAGACACATAAAAGAGCTATAAGCTGATAGAAGAGGAACTATTAGCAATAGAGTAATGATGTAAGAAATTACATAATTTGTTTGGGTAAGAAATTTCAAGTGGAAACAAGCAAGAAACCCTTACAAAACATATTCAGAATGTTTTTGTACAAGGATCCTCTGAGATATCATAGGATGTTACTTAATCTACAGAAGTATGATGTGAAAGTGAAATACAGACCAGGCAAAGAGCTACACATAGCAGATATGTTGAGTATAGCATATCTAGCAGAAAAGCATGATCAGCCATTAGATAAAAAGAGCTTGAAATTCTTTGGCTAAAAGTATACTCTACAATGACAGAAGGAAAAAAGTATAAACATTGCAGAGATGTATTATCTCTGTCTTAGAAAGGCAGTTATTACAAATTATTTGAGCAAAACTGCAGTTGGCAATGATAGAAGAAAAACTAAAAGAATTCCCCAAATGAACTACCACTAAATAGAAAGGTAGTTATTCAAAGAAGTTACAATGAGATATTGCATATAAAAACTCATCATTAGGAAAAGATATTCAATCTCATATTTCTTTCAGGGAATAACGCATTTATATCCAGTACTTAATGTTCAAAGTTAATAAAATAATACTTCCTAATCAACTGAGAAGATACATATTTAAGAGGTTATATTAGTTTGAATGCTTTAGTTATATTGTAATGGCTATGTTCTTCTGTATCACTATGGAACTTTTCTCCCTGGTCCTCTGCTAAAAATGGGCTACATACTCAGTCAGGCATTGGAGCAAACAAAAGCAAATAATTATGTACATAACATCTGTGAATAGTAATGTACAAAGATTAACAAATATGATGTGCTGGAAGACAGTCTAGAAGCATAGAGGTATAAAGCTCTGACTATGACTCAGGTGACCAAGGTTCAATTAGTAGCACAGGTGACCAATGGAGCTACAGGAAAGAATGGGTGTGCCTATCCTGGGGGAGGGCGGTGACATGGGTTTCTCCTGTGATAATCACTTGTGGAGGCTGGTGACACTGTTGAGAGGAGTTGTATTCCAAAGATAAGGCAGGGTGGACCTGACTGAATTGGTACAGAGGTAGTGTGGTATGTCACAATACCCCCAATGCACTCTTGCCCCTTGGATGTAACCATGTCACCACTAGGGAGGGGTGAGTGGGCAGGGCATATAAGAAAAAATCCTAGACAGAAATAAAGACAGCTGAGCCCACTGGGTATCCTTAGGATTCATGACCATCCTCAGCATACTGGACTAAATTTGAAGGGTATGGTGATTGGCTGATAGATCTGGCAAGGATATGGGGTACTGGGGTGCCAAGCTGGTAATGTGACAGAAAGGGGACAAAAAAGCAAATATGATATGCTGGACAGGAATGTTGACTCAGGCAGAACAAACAGTACAGAACTGTGCCATACACAACTTTCTACCACAGCAACAGTATAAAGGAAGAGATATGTTAGCCTCCACTCTTCCAAACTGGGAGGATCTGTTTCAAGTCGGGGAAGCTATGTAAGTTATATAGGTAGATTATTATTCCACATTGCCTAAAATAATCCAGATGACATATTAAGCAAATGCAGATGTGATTAGTGCATTAAAGTATATAATTTTGAGGTGGACAATATCTAATTTTTCCATAACTGACAGTAGTTCACAAAGTTCAGAAGAGTTGTGCATGGGTTGAAATTCATGCATATTATGTCCAGTGCACACCATCTCCAGTATATTGGACATGAAACAATAAACAAATCTTATCAGAAAAAGGCAGCAGTAAAAGCTATGATGATTTTAATCTCATTGTTCTAGAAAACAGAACTAATCCATTGTAGAAACTGATCTCCCATCAGCTCAATTGTAATACCAAGAAAGTTAAAAATTAAATTAGTTACTTACTGGTGCTGGAAAATCAATACAAAGTAAAATAAATGAAACAGAAGCATCAGCAGAGGCAGAAATACTGCTATTATGGAAATTACAAACTACTACATTTGCAGGCTGGAGACAGAGTAAGAATAAAAGAGTCATGAGGAAAGTTTGAAGCCTGACACTAAAATATTTGGTAAGTCAGCTGAACCAAGGTCATATGTTATTCATGAGCAGGATACTTGGTTTTGTAGAAGGAATCCTAGACATCTGTATAATACAAATATTTTTCTGTGCTGCAGTTTTTCTTGGAGATATATCTAGAGAAAGTTCTGTTTGTAATTCTTGGCTATTATACAATCTCTATTTTCTTGTGACACAGTAATGGTTATACTTCTGGATGTCTATCTTTCTTCAAAATCAGCATGTTTGCATCATGCAGAAACCAGGCAGTTTAAGAATCAGTTACGATAATAAAGATTGAACAGTTGCATTTAATAAAATGTCTTTGGATGTGCTCAAAAAAGTTTCTTTAAAAACCTATGACATGCTTAAAATAAAGTTAAAAATATATTTTCAAATAATCATTAAGAGTAATGCATGCTGCCTTGCAGAATGTATATAAAATAAGAATATTTTATAACTAGAAAAAAGATGAATTCATATATGGATTATATGACCCTTAAGATGCTAACGTCTGGCTTACAGGAAACTATAGATCTCTTGGTATACTGCCTAGAAAAAGCCACAGTAAAAAACTCATGTAGGATGAAACACAAACAGCATGCCTGCATTGTTTACTAAACATTCTCATAAACATTAAGATATTACAACACATATGCACTCACAAACACAATTCTTTGACAGTATCACATTTCTGGTAGTTGCATACACACTTAAACTTCCTTCAGCACTGAACTAAGTGCAGACACATTTGCATATATAAAATCATGTGACATATTCATTTATAGGCTCTCATCCCCTGATCACCGTTCATGTTTTTGGCAGTTAAATATATATATATATATATATATATATATATATATATATATATATATATATATATATTAGCAAAATGTGCAAGTGAACATATGTACTGAAAGTCTCTTGCCTCACCCAACAGCAAGTCACACACAAATGTGTTTTGAATGCTTGCATTAATAACTTCATAGGACATGCAAACAATGAAGTGCTGATACAAACAACATGACTTTTAATAACTGTCTTTCTCTCAGCAGCTGCAGTGTCCTTCCACTCCCACACTGTCTTGTAGACAGTGAAAATCTAAGTATACAGGGATCAAGCAGAATTGTGCATGATTGCAAGTCACCATCCATATTATGAACAAGCCACATTTTGAATGGTGTTAAATCACCAAGATAGCAGATGCACATGACTCACAAATAGAATCAGGTGTCATCTGTACACAGAATGACCGAAAAGTAAATGAACAATATATAGCAGGGAGATGGGAGGTCATATATTTATTTATTTAGTTAGTCAGTTAGTTTATTGGAACAGAACATTGATCACAATAGACCATTTAAAGACACAGCCTTGATTGGTAGATAATACAATAGACAGTACTGTGCCATATAATTACAAAGAGTTGTAGGTACTTTGTGATGGGTGGTAACAATATTGAAAAGGCACACAACATTGCATTCAGTGCTCCTCTATACAACACAGCAATGCAGGAATTTGGTACTAGTGGTATATCATTCAGGGGGTGTACAATATTACAGCTTGTGTGCCTGAGAATGCCATAGCTCTGGAAGTACTTGCTATAATATATTGATACTAGCTTTTATTTGTTTGGTAACTGGATTAGACTTATAAGGCAAATGTGCCTCTTATCAGATATATTCTAGTAGCAAGTGACTTGCCCGGTGTTACACAATAAGAAAGTGATGATGGAGCTCATTGGCAGTTGATAGTGTTAACTCTCTGAGCTCTAATGCTAGACATGAGCGCTTTCTACACTTTTGAAAAACAATAGATCTAGAAGGGAGTGGTACATGTTTATGAGGAGGATGCAGTGAAATATAGCAACATGCACCATCCATGGGAATATAGCACAGTACATTCTGCAGATTATGCTGTTATGCTGAAAGTAGCATGTAAACTTCACATCATTATGGTGCCTGAATGTCCAAACAGCCTCACATATGGCAAAAGGACTGCGTAGTCTTCCATGCAGTGGATGACTGCATACAATATGTACCACAGCTAGTAGCTTAGTATGTAGGAAGAAACAGCACATACTAAATACCACACCTAACTTTAAACCAATATCCATCCTCCCATTGCTAGAAAAGATGCCAGGAAAAAACTTGCATATTACCAGTTGTCCTTCTAATTACAAAAATAAGCAATCCTCTCAAGAAACCAACATGGCTTCTGTCCTGGACATAACGTAGTCACCACACTTTGAATATCGGAAATGGTATATTTAAGTTACCGGGGGTGTGGGGGGGCGAAGCCCCCCATGGGTGGTGCATATGATCCAAATGTCGATCATATGGTCTTAGCCATAATAATGTCGACATTTTTCAATCATCGAATGGTAACCTATATATATATATATATATATATATATATATAAGCAGTGGTGGTACAGCAGTAGCATTGTTACCTCACAGCAAGAGGTTCTCCTGTTCGATTCTCGGCTGGAGTGCCTTCTGTGTGGAGTCTGTATGTCCTCCCCGCGGTCGAGTGACCTCCGAAAGACATGCGTCAATGGGCATGCCTTCGCTGAAGGTTGGGCATCAGGCTGGCAACTCAGCACCATAAATATCTACTGCCAATCATTAGCAGACTGGAGTTCTGCTGTGGCGAACCCTAACCGGGAAAAGCCAAAAAGACAAACAACATACACATATATGTAAATGTATTCATGTGCACACGAGTGTGTGTAATATATTACTTACATTTTATATATATATATATATATATATATATATATATATATATATATATATATATATATATATATATATATATATATGTATATATATATATATATATATATATATATGTATATATATATATATATATATAAGAGAAAGATGTATTATACATGTGTAAGTGTATACATGCACATATTTATGTATGTGTGTGAATGTGTGGGTGTGTGCTGCTGTGTGTCTTTGTAGAGTGGGCTGGCTGGGACTGACAAGGAAGCATTGAGTAAAAGATGTGTGCACTACAGCAACATATATGCCAGTACACAACAACTCCCATTTATTCCATCTATAATTGGGTCAGTCTGTTTATCCAGGCTGTCAGCTGTTCTTATATGTCATGCTAGTTGTAAATACTGTGGAGCTGACTGGGTAAATAAAGATAACTAATATGTTGGAATTTCTGTTATCTCTTATTGGAAGTGGATAAAAAAACATATCCTAACAGTTCTATGTGCAGGTATGTCACAGCCTTTTATTTTTACTATCATTATTGCACACAGCAAATAACATCAGTTTTACCTCAGAGCATGTAAGAAAAAAGTATACTGCTTTTGTATAGGTGAAATATACAAAACATTTAATTTCCATTTCAGCAGCTTATTATTTCATCATCACTGGTTTTAAGATATTTCTGAATCTGTACATTCTCCACCCATGGTAACATTAACTACGTTAATTGGCCTTGAAACAATTTCCTAGCAACATCGACACATAACAATAGCAGCACAGATCTTGTTTCCCTGCTCGGAAAAAAATAACAGATCCATAACATGACAGTCTTAAATATTTCACAATATGAAACCTACATCACAAATACTGCTACTGAAGCCTTGGTAGCCATTAAAGACACATGCATCATTCCTGAAGTTCAGGTCTGAGCAATTTTTATTAAGTTATTAATTCATTAGTTCTTCTATATTCCTGACCACGTTTATGCAAGGATAAGCATCTATTATCTGTACATGCAAAAATTCTCACTGCTAGGCATAGTGCAATTCCTTTATCTCCTTAAATGAAAATACAGTGGGCAGGATTCACGAAGCCTCCGTGTAAGAGTTACAAGGCTTACACGGAGGCTGCAGTTAAACGGTGTGACGTCAGCATGCCATGCATATGCATGAGGGCATGCTGAATCACACCTAAGGTTAACACGGTCCATGTAAGACAGTAGGGGGCGTATCCGTAGGGCGAGCCCTGCAAACGGACATGCCCCCAGAAGAGTAAAAGTCCCGAAATTAAACCCCCATGACAGAGTCCGTGTAAATGTGAATAAACACAACACATGCCCCCACAGACTACGAACATAAAATGTAAATATGAACATGTTATATATTTTTTTATAAGTTGTAAAGATGTTTGCCCATGAGTGCGCTCGTTTGCGCGGGCGTGCCTGTCGCTCAGCCACAGTTAGCCGTCAGTGGAAAAGCATATAAGAACTAAATATGCAAAGTAAGCCAAGAAGCAATAGCGTAGCGGTAGAGACATCGGCTGAAGAGGAGGCAGTCATGGTTCGAGCCCCCACAACATCAATTTTTATTTTTAGTGAAATAAGCACAAAACAATTCCCTGACATATATGTACATGTATAAAATTATTTTTATGTAAAATGTAATGAAATGGGCCAGGTATTGTGAAGAAATGTGTGAAATAAAAAAAGAAGAAATGTCAGAAATGCCCATAGGTGAGCCACACTCTAACAAGCTGAGTATATCTGCCCGTAGGTGAGCAGTGTTTTAACAGGTGTAAAATGAGTGCCCGTAGGTGAGTAGTGGTTTAACAGGTGTAGAAGGAGTGGCCGGGGTTGAGCAAAGTTCCAACACGCTGAAACTGTGTGCCCATAGCTGAGCTGAGCATAATATGCGTGCTGACAGCCAAACGGCGCGTAAGCCAGCATGACCCATTTGCACGGAGCTGCGCACCGCGCCAACAAGTTAACCGACGAGCAACGTTGAGCAAGCTGTATCAAAACTGCCTTTACACAGACACACCTCCTGGCTTGTGTAGACAGTCATAAAATATAAAAAGCAATGGCCAGGCTCGAATTCAGGATACCATGCACCATAGTCAAAGTACTGAACCACTAAGCCATGACAGTTGCTCTTAGAAATGCAGTAATAGCATATATATAGGAATGAATGGAAAGAGGAGCATGACAAAGCAGGTTTTGTGAAGCTGATACAATTCCAAAATGGCCAATCACAGATAAGTGTGGGGAAAAACAGCATATATAAGCCCCATAGGCGGGAATACACAGCATAACCGATTGTGGAACCGAGTTGCAGTCAGGATGGCAGGTGTAGGAGAGGGTAGTTGCTTCCGAGCACAGAGGTGGGGCATTGAGGAGTCCAAATATATGGTTTGGCTCCTCATCCATGATCATGAGGCCCAACTCATGCAGGGCCAGATCCTGTGGGGAGCATATAGGGCTGAGGTGTGGGACCGGTTGGCACATGATCTCACCAGTGCCACAGGAATACCAAGGACTGGTGAACAGGTCCGTCACCACCATGCGGACCTGAAGAGATGGAAGCAGGACCAACTGAACCGTTGGATCCAGGAGGCCTGGCAAATGCCCAACGCCCCACTACTGAGTAAGTTACATGTAATTATTTATGTAAGAAATTAACCTAGCTGATATTATGGAGACGTGTATTCCAATGTTACTGCATTTATATTACAGCTGCAGGTGTCCGTTCCATGAACCGTCGAGCCTATGCCGATAGGCTGGTATGGTTGCGCCACCAGGCAGGTCAGTAATTCTCTCCCTGTAACTGTAAAAAGATATAAGTATGACAGCTTGCAAAAGAGTGCAGTGTAGTCACTTATTAATAAAAAGTGCAAGTAACAGTGTAAGAGGGATTATGCTAGTATTGTTTGATTACATAAGTGTGATGCAGCCTGTAATCCAAAAATAAAAATGAAACAAGTCTGAAATAAAGATGTTCCACCTGTAATATAATAGTACATAACCTGCAGCAGGCTGAAAAGTACAGCTACAGAAGCTGAGTAAAACACATGTGTGAAATATATCCCTGTTTAAATTCTGAAACATGACACAAGTGAGACTGTTGGAAAGGATTGTTATAACTAAGTAAAACATGTCAATAAAGCCTAGAAGTAAGTACCATCCTGAATTGTAAAAATAAAACAAGTGAGAGAGTGTGGGAAAGAGGTATGAATCCACCAATAAAGTAGTAATAACTCCTGAATAAAGTATACTGCAGTCAGTGCAGAATGAAATGAATGTGACAGGCACAACCAAACAGCAACATGTGTTGAAAAAAGTACTGAAGCTGGAATGTGTGTCCCAAAATCTGGATATGTTGCTCTCAGTTTGCAATATGCAGATAGTATGGTTGTATGAAATACCAAACATCCACATTTGTGTAGAGCCATATAAAGCAAATGTAGCAGGATGATGTAGCTGAACAGAGCCAGATATGAATGTGTATGAATAAAAATGAAATGTATATTGATGTAGCAGTAACATTCCTATCAGCAACATGCATAAGATGTCACATAGGAAACTGTAGTCAGACCTGTAGTGTGTATATATCTGCAGCTAGTAGAAATGTACAGCATATGTATAGGTATTTGAAGTTGTTAATGAAATATTTCTTCACCCTACCCTATAACCACAAATAATCCATTCCACGTGAAATGGGTATGTGTATTCACAATTAACACCCCTGGACAATTGTCCTGTTGGTTCATACATATTTGCATGTACATTGATGCATGTGCCCTGTTCATACATCCAAACCTGATGGCCTGTTGCCATCACTCAACCCTGCATGTTGTTGGAATGCGTACTGTTATTCAAATTATGCATGTGTTATGCTTGCTGTTCAACGGCTTGAATTTATGGGTGTTTGGTTAATGGGAATACTAATGCATGCTGTTGCAACTAATTGTGAATGGTATTGCATGTTACTAACCCAAACTGTCACTAAATAATGCAAAACATAGGACAACAGTGAAGGCGGGTTTCAGCGGACCCACCTCTCCCACCTCAGCTGGCGAGTGCACCTGGCAGTAGTGCCCAGGCCGGACCCTCCTCTGGTGGCCCTGTGTCACCTGCGGGTGGAAGCGCTGCAGGGGATTGGGCTTGTCCCCCGTCTGCAAGCGTGGCCAGAGGAGAACATCCACTCACCCTCAGTAGTGTCCGGACTGTGGTGCATAGGGAGATCCGGCACGCTGTGCTTGGGCCCCTACGCCAGCTTGAGGCATGGGTGGCACAACTCATGGGCATGCCTGCTGCCCATCCTGCATAGTCCCCAGCACAGCCCCATCCTGGGCAGTGAATACACAGTGGCAACTGCCCATGGGTGGGGATCTCAGTTCCACTGTTGCCATCTGTGGGCTTATGGGCTCGAGATATCCAAACATCCATCCCCGTCAATTGTGTAACCCCCCCCACATGTGTCATACACCACCCCTGTATGCGTCTTGTTTGTCTTGTCTGTTAAACTCCCCTACCTACCTCCCCAGCTATACCAACTTCCCGTACCTGACATACCACTCTCACCCGAAAAAAAAAAAAAGGGCACTCTGTACCCACAAAAAAATTATGCCCCATACATAGCTGCCCATTCTGCACACATGTCTGCTGGACATGTAAACTGGCAATTACAATTGGCTGTGCAACAAATATTATTGTTGTCCTCACACCTCTCTCAGGGGTGGAAGGTTTCAAATTTCACACCAAATTACAAACATATGCACAGCTGTTGCTGACGAAGAAATGGGCAGCTATGGGTGTTTCCTACATCCTTCGTGCAAAACCCGAGCTTGTTTTCCTACTCTCCTACCCTCTTTGTGCCCCCTTTTTCACCACTTTCCTATTTCCACATTTTCTTTTCTTTAAAAGAAAATAGCGCTGGTGTGCCCGTGAGTAAGCACTTTTAAGCAGTAGTAAGCGGGAGTGCACTTCTGTGCGCTTAGCTAAGCGTGTGTGCGTGAAGCTAAGCGGCAGTGCGCATGCATGACCTCCGCGCAAACCAGCGCTAACCCGCTTACAACTGCTTAAAAGTGCCTTAGTCACTCTGAATGACAAGGCCTGTAGTTTTCTCAGCAGCAAAATAAAATACCTCTGTCAGTCTCGAACTCAGGACCTTGGAAACACTAGTTTACATGACTTACCACTAAGCCATGACTGCTATACAAGAACATTGTGCTGAAAGAAATATATCATAAAATAGTAGGAATTAATGTAAAGGGAATATAGCAAGTCTAGTACACAAAGCATGTCATGTATATTTACTGTCAAATCTAGTGGATTTGTAAAATAGTACTGTGTGCTGAGAAACAGTCATGCTAGTTGGTAGCTACTAGGTAATAATGTCACAGTACCATCTGGCAAGCCACACACATACTTAGAGCAGGATAAACACTGCCATAGTTGAATAGTTAAGAGATCAGACATAGCAACTGTGACTGAGTTACAGGGATGTCCCTGATGTGAAAACAAATGTCAACTGTGCCCCACTGACACCCTGTCAAATGTACTAACAGTAGGCAGAAAGGTGTAACTACACATGCAATGGTAACTATGAATGACTGAAGGTATACACCACCTGCACGTCACAAATGGTGTACTAATACATATGCTTTAAATAACCCACAGTCACAACTGCAGAATATCAGAATATGTCATTGGAGTATCCCACTGCTACGTACCATTCCATGAGACTGATAAAAGATGCACCGGACAGTATCTGAGGCCTGCTCAGCAGCATGATCAAATACCCTTGTAAGTGTCAAGGCCCACACCATGGCCAGACCACACTGCATGCAGTAACACCCTACCACAACAAACACATAGGGACTTGCTGCCCAAACAGATTTAGCAAGCATTACAATCTGTGAATGTAAATGGAAAATAGGAAAGCTATAGCAGCACATTACAGGAAAGACACCTAGCAGGCATACAAGGAGTGAATGTAAAGGTCAAATATTGAAGCCATAGCAACAGATTGCAAGAGCCACTGCTATATACCAGTTACACCACAATCCCCACAGGAAAGCACACACACCCATATACACAGTATTACTAGTCATAGGTGTCAGTTTACATACACAAGGAGAAGAGGACACTGGAGGAAGGAATACTCAGCTTACAGAACAACATGCATTGCAGTGTCTACAACACAGCCTGAAATATGAGAGACATACCAACCCTTACACTCACAGAACAGTGTCCACAGCAAACCAGCATGGTCCCCACCCTGATAATCTGAAAGGGCTACGCCTGGCTAACAGACCTTTTTATAGCACAGTCCTGTAATCACAGTGAGAACTGCAATCACTAAACAACAGGCTGCATGCAATTAGTAAATGCTGGCTAACAATTGGTGCAGAGGCCATCACATGGACATGTGCAGATACCTACAAAAGCATCCTGTACTCCCAGTCCACACATGCAATACTTTCATTGCACCCGCTGGAGGTAGAGAGAGAGAGAAAGAAAGAAAGAAAGAAAGAAAGAAAGAAAGAAAGAAAGAAAGAAAGAAAGAGAAAGAAAAAAAACCTGTAACAATAAAACAAAGAGGCTGACAGCAGGCCAAGTAACTGCAAGCCTACGCAAACAGCTGCAACAAACACAGGTAATGTAAAGTACTACTATAATAGTCTACATACTGTGATCCCTCCAGATGTGTTATTGGTCTGTATCTATGTATATGAAGATGTGCATAAGGCTGGGGACATACTGCAACTGTCACTGAAGGCTCTACATACATATGTATGTGAAGGTATCTATGTGCACATAGCAATGTAGGTTGTAGTGCAATGTACAAGTAGGTTGTACAGTAATGGATGTTCAGCAGTATGTTACTGTGTGTATACATATGTGGAACTAAAAAGGAGTATATATATATATATATATATATATATATATATATATATATATATATATATATATAACATGTGTATATGCATGTATATCGAGATATGTATATATATATATATATATATATATATATATATATATATATATATATATATATATAATATGCATATGTGTATACATAGATAGAGAGAGATGTAGAAATACATAGACATATATAGATTCACAGTGTCATAGTTTAGTACTAGGCTATCTGCAGACAGTGTATAGAATAGATTTAGAAAATTGTGCCTCTGTATAGTAGTGACACAGTGAAGACCCCCGTACATAACAGCATTAGTTTACTGTGCCTCTGTCTAGTAGTGACACAGAGATGACCCCTGGTGTAAACCTATGATCTCCCATCCACTCGTCAAGAATTCACATGAAGAGTGTCAGTGAGGATCTCTGCCTAACATGAACTGGGATCCTGTTCCACAGTATGAGAAGCCTCTTAGTGATGGATCTGTCCCTACAGTATGTCCTATTCATATGTGTGCTGAGGTTTAAATCTGTAACTGTTGTGGTTCTGATGGATTTGGATTGTATGAGGTGGAACATGTCCATCAATACCTGATTGGACATGGCCTTGTACATCAGGCACAGATCACCCCTAAGTAGGCAGTATGCTATGGAATAGAGCATGAGTTACTTTAGTCTGACAGCATACAAAAGTTGTTGGAGACCCTTGATCCTCCTGGTGATGTACTTATGGGGTCCCCCTAGCTGTTGCAAGTGCCAGGTGAGGTACATACCAAATGGGGCATAGTATACAGTCATGGGCCTGATAAGGGAGGAGTATAGGGGTACAATGACCCCTTTTGATCTGGATGTGAATCCCTTCATAATAAGGTGGGCAAGGTAGAAAGTCTATCCAACCACTTTGGCAATGTGGGTGTCAAATGAGAGGTCAGTATCAATCAGTGTCACCAGGTCTCCGATTACTTTGTCTGTACTCAGTGGGTTACTGTCTATGTGATAATATGTGGGTACCTTGTCCGTCCGAAAGGGTATGACTATACATTACGTGGCATGCAGTTTAAGGCCATGACTCCGGCACCAGTTGTCGGTGTCCGTGAGGCCTTTCTGTAGGATGTATGTGTCAGCTAGTGTATCGACTATGGCACCTAGTATGCAGTTATCTTTGAACATTGTCAGTCACTACCCTCCCATGTCTGCTTCCACATCTGAGAAATATATGCCGAACATGAGCGGTCCCAGGACAGAGCCCTGTGGGACACCACTTGTGACTGGCTCTGAGTCTGACATGGCACCAGTGAGTTTGACTGTAGGGTTTCTATCCGTTAGCCAGTTTGCAACCCATCTTGTGACATATGGATTTACATTTCAGCTGTTGATCATGTCAATGATGCCACAGTGCGGTATTGTGTCGAAAGCCGTAGGCAAGTCCAGGTAGGCTGTATGGACCGCTGTGCCCTCGTCAATGGCTCTAGTGACTGATTTGAAAAGGTCAACCAGGTTCATAAGGCAGGATCTGCCCTCTACAAAGCCAAACCGGGTGGGATCAAGTGTCTAAGTCCCCAATGTCTCTGTGTATGAGTTCCATAATGATTCTTTCCATAGCGTTGTAGACCAGGCTGGTTAAGCTTAAGGGGCAGTAGTTACCAGGGTCTGTAGAGGTGCCTCCTTTATGGAGTGGGACTACTGTTGCTGTATGCCAGTGTCCAGGTACATATGCTGTAGTAAGGCTACGGTTGAATAGCATGTAATGTGCATGTGTAGCTCCTCTTGGAGTTCACATAGCATGCAACCTGCAATACCATCGGGTCCCATTGAAGCTGTGTTTACAGCTTTGCTGAGGGTGGTTCCCAGCTGGACATCTGAGATGACAGGGAGGTTACAGTCAGCTGGGATAAGTAATTCCTCATGTGTGGGTGAGGGAGGGGAGAAATCTGCACTGAACCTGTCTGCCAGAATGTTGGCATTATCTGTGTGTTCAGTGTAGCTTTTGTCACTGTGAACTAACTTTGAACATATCTGAGGGTTCCCACCCAGGTGTGTAACATAGCAGAAGAAGGCCTTGTGGTCATCTGTAGTGTCCATAGCGATGTGCCTCTCATTGTTGGCCTTGCATGTTTGTACGACAGAACGTATCTTTCTACTAGTGCTGATCAGAGATGCCTTATCTGTATGGAATTCTGCTCTGCCGTGCAGTAGCTACCTTCTGTTGTTATACAATTTGTTCAATGCTGGGGTCCACCAGACAGGACGCCTGCCCTTGGTGGAGAGGGTCTTAGTTTTATTTGGGATTGCATGATCCATGCATTCTTGGAGATGTCCATAGAAAGCATATGTGAAGGTGTCTGCATTGTGGGATGTGGTTTCCACTGGCCCAGTGGGCATAAAGGATACCAACTCAGTTATAAGAAGTGTAAAGTCAGCATGTGAGAGGTTTCCCACTGTAGTCTTTTGTGTTGTGGGGGAGGTGGGATATGTATATCCAGGGGGATTAGTCTGTGGTCAGATGTGACAAGTGAGGGGTATACTTTCGGTGTGTAGCACATTGTCCCCATGTTTGTGATGATCAGGTCTAGTATATTATCTCCCCTTGTGGGAGAGGTGACTAGCTGTTCCATTGCATTTGACTTAGTGAATTCCGGGAACCTTTGGGCTAGGGTGTTTGGGGTAGAATAATGCACCCAGTATATGTTAGGGTAGTTGAAGTCTCCCAATATGATGGTGTATGGTGGGACATTCATATCCTCCAATGTCTTCAGGAAGGCTGACTGTGGTTCCTGAGATTGGGAGGGTGGTCTGCAACATGCTACCAGTTGTATAGCAGGTTTGCCTATGGTTATCTGCACCTGGATGGTCTCTGATGCTTCATGTGTTGCCACTAACCTGGAGGTGTGGGTGTCCTTCATGAATATGGACACACCCCCTCCCTTTTTGTTTTGTCCCGAGTCCTGGGGCCAAAAAGCATGATACGAGGTATAGCCTGGTACCACTGGTGTGCTCTCAGGAGCCTTGAACCAGGTTCTCACGTACTGTACAGACATCGAGATTGGTAGAATATGTACGTACAGATATATGTAATACACACATACATATATAGATATATGTAGATACATATACATATACAGATAGATCTGACTGACAACAGATATGTCTGTATATGACTATCTCTCTCTTTCTGTCCCAACCCCTCTCACTCTCACTCTCCCTCTGTCTCTCTCTCTCACTCTCTCCCCCTCTCTCCCCACATCTATATGTATATATCTACATCTATATATACATATTATATACATATATACAGACATATATATATATCTATATACAGATATAAATATATCAATATATATATATATATATATATATATATATATATATATATATATATATATATATATATATATATATATATATATATATATATATATATATATATATATATATATATATATATATATATATATATATATATATATATATATATATATATACTGTGTAAAGCACATATGTGCAGATGTCTTGCAACAGGTGCCTGGTGTCAAAGGCATGGAGTGAACACCAGTGTATATACTGGAGTACCATATCCCATTCAAAAACACTGACACCAGTAACCACCACATATGTGCATGCCTGCCCACCACTGCATGTGTCAGGGGGGAACAGGGGCAACAAGTGTGCAATAGGCACCCCATTGATATACACAGTGGCACACTAGTCCTGTAATACCTGTACATGGAATGTGTCAGCGAACATGGTGTGTCAGCTATGGACATGTAGGTCACTGTACCCCTCCACACCCCACAATGTCATACATGGTATGTACCTCCCATGACAGCTACAGATATGGAGAAGGACACAGACATATGCAAGTAACTGTGTCAATGCACTCAAACACAATACCTATGCAGAGTGACTGACAAGACCACAGGGCGCACACAGACTACCTACATAGAGGTTACCACTGCTGGATATACATGGTTCGGTCACACCCATGACAGTTGTCTAACAACCATGGTAACACCTCCAACATCCACAACACAAATTACCTATGTCTGTCATCCTTGTCACTGCAGTATAGAGCACATGGTAGAGGTACAGGACCCTAACCACAGATACGACATACCCTGTAGTAGACCACACAGAATTAAGAAGCAAGGCTCTCCATGAGTAGATGTCAGACATACCCCTGCTGAATGTTATGCAGATAGGTAATATGCCATATGAGTCACCCTGTGTAACTGTTTGTAAGGAGCAGGTACGATCATAACACATGTGTCACAAGAGGCAGGGTAGCATAACAGTATGCTGCTGTAGGCCCAGGGCCAAAAGCACACTACCTACCTAAGACACAATGCACACCCATGAACACATTGCAAACGAAATATGTGATGTGGAATGAGTGTGCCAGTGACTGGGTGCATGTTGTGTACTGGTGTGATTGCTCACCATGACTGTCTGTCTGTCATGGTAGTGTGTGTCCTTGGTGTGAGGCCAGAGACAGGTGTGTGAGGTATTGCGATCAACACATACTACATTGCCATATGTTGTGCTGTGTTACCCTGTATGTCACTGTGGTGTAGGTAGGGTTATGGCAAGTAAGAGTAGTGTGCATTACCAGTGAAATATGTAACCTGCATTGTGTGCAGTGCATGGGCTGATAATGTTCCCCATACAGTACCTTGATACAAACCCCCAGTGTGAGGTTGTGTATTGCACATGAAACAGTGTGTTGACTGCTGCAGTATACTAGTCTGTCGTATGGAGTGCGCCAGGTACTGTTGCACAGTTGTCGGATGAGCACTGATATCTGGTCATTTACATGTGTATCCCCCAATAGACAGACAGATGCTATATATGGTGGTTAAGTTATATCACTGCAGTCGAGTATTATGTGTGCCATAGTTTGCTGACAGATATTGCTGACATATTTTCCTTCTCCTTTTCAGGGCTATGGTTCACCAGCAGAACCCTGTCTACTCCGCTGCAGAGGAGGAAGAGATACACCAGAGCCTGGTGCAGGATTTCACTGTACTCTTTTCCCACACCAGCCAGAACCAGCAGGAGAGGGCTGCACTGTGGCAAGACCTGGTCCATCGGGTAAATGACATAGGCACACATAACCGGACATATGAGCAGGTACGCCATCACTGCAGTGATTTAATTAGAAATGTCCGTCAGCGTGGGTCGGATATCCACAGGCAGCAGCTTGCCACAGGTGGTGGGGTGTCTAGACATCCCCCCCTCACCAGACTGGAGGGACTACTCCTAAGTGTTGTGGCTCCAGCCCAACAGCAACAGCAGCAGCATACATGTGCAATGATGGAGGCTGGAGCCACACAGCAGCAGGACACGGAGCGTGCAGGTAACATGCCATGTGTATAGTTGACCATTCTGTACACTGTTAGGTTATGCATGTGTGAGGTGTGTCCTCATTTTGTAGCTGTAATCTTGGTAATTATTGTGCAAGAGTGATATCCTCAATATCAGCAGTACACCTGTGGAAGCTAACTGTTGCACTACTGAACTGTATCATGCCCACAGTATCAATGGCACAGTTGTGCCCACTGACAATAAATGTCTCTTTTCTGTAGGTCCCTCTGGTGTAACAGCAAGGCAGCCTATCCATGCTGGTGAGTGTGTAATGCCATTACCTTCAATACTCTTCATACTAACAGTAATAGGCTGAAGCAGTAGTGCTATGTGTTTGATTGCAGGTGTGTTTGTGTCTGTGGGTTGATATCTCATATACTGAGGTGTGTGCATGTACCCATGTGTGCATGTGTGAATGTGCGCATGTGTGCATGTGTGCATGTGTGCATGTGCCCATGTGTGCATGTATGCATGTGCGCATGTGTGCATGTGTGCATGTGCCCATGTGTGCATGTGCGCATATGCACATGTGTGCATGTGCCCATGTGTGCATGTGTGCATGTGCCCATGTGTGCATGTGCGCATGTGTGCATGTGTGCATGTGCCCATGTGTGCATGTGTGCATGTGTGCATGTGCCCATGTGTGCATGTGTGCATGTGTGTATCAGTGGTGACATTGTAAACTGTGTTTCCTGTCTTACTCCCACAGATTCTGGTGCTGCTCTGGTATTGTGCAGCAGGGAACCTGAATCAGCTGCTGTGGATAGTGATAATGATGACACCTGTGTAATGGCACAGGTAGGTATGCCAGGGTCCGTCATTGGTCAGCCAATTGACACTGCACAGCTGTCGACCCCATCAATGCACACAGTCATCCTGCCAATACATTCTTTGTCACCAATGTCCCTAGGTGATGGACAGGATATAGTGGGCATTGACCAGGGTAATGTGGTGTTGGTGGCACATGCATCCCCACACAGCAGCCATGGCCAGGGTCCTGACATGGTACCACACAGGCAGATGTCCAGGGGTTCTCGTGGGAGCATCCGTGGGCATACCGCCCCTGTCAGACATGCCCACAGAGGTCTTTCAACCTCAGCTATGTTTTGGGCTGTAATGCAGGCACAGTCACGTATGGAATGGTACACCAGACAGGGTCTGAGGGAGCTGAGAGCATGTCGCACAGCCATGAGTGACAGTATGCGTGATGTTGTGGCTGCCATCCGTAACTTCACAGAGTTCATTGACAGATGTTGGGGGGACACATTAGATCTGTTCCACAACTACATGTCCATGAGCCAGGGCAATGGTGGACAGTTGAGGCATCGATGTGGCTGTATGCCAGCAACAGCAGCAGCTGGCAGCCATCGCGGATGACAACAGGCCCACAGCTGCTCACATAGTGCCAGCAGCAGCCCCAGCAATGCTGGGTCTGTGCTGTCATCAGACCGCCCCAGGAGACCATGTGCACATGGCGCTGGACAGTCCCAACAGGGACCTGTCTCCAGTCACCAACCACCTGCTTCTGATGACAGTACCCAGTCTGGCTTAGTACTTGATACGGTCCATAGCACCCCTGCCAGGCACATGTACCGTGTCCGTGGCCACAGACAGTGATCTTTATGACCTGGCAGGTACAGTCTGTGGCTGTCCACAAACACCTGTATATGGCAGCCATGAGGTGGGACTGTGTGCATTCATACACACATGCAAAGTGATAACACCTAGGGCTAACGCATACACACACACACTGCATCAACATTGCCCCATCTTGTACTGCTGATCCTCACCAACACACACACACAGACATGTCAATTGGTTGTATCAGTGGCAGACTCAAGCATACCAGGTGCACACCCTGTGCATATGATGAAACTGTGCCACCTCCTGCAATCTGTAAAATCGGTGCAGGAACAGGTTAACATGGTGCTGATGCACAGGGTGACTACATAGATGTGTTGTAATAGTATGATGTTGACAACAGTAAAGTGTAATGATATAATTGTGGGTATATACCAGCATGCCTGATGCAGTTACAGTATGAATGTCATTGTATTGTTTTGTACACCCATAGTAATTACCACAGTGCTCTGTCTGCACATCTTTGCATACTGGTGGTGAGGCTGTCAAGGGATGGCCACCTACATAGGTAGCACAGGGGATACAACAATGTACATATTGATACTCAATCATGGTCATGTCAACTGCGAGTTGCATGCTGTCCACACACGACTCTGCAATGCGGATGTTTCAGGATGTTGATATCTGTGCAGTACTACACAACAGGTTCAAGGCTCACAAGAGCACACTAGCATTACAAGGTCACACCTCATACCATGCATGACAGCACCAAAACACAGAACTAACTATGACAGGAGGGAGAGTGTCCATACATGTCAAGGATACTGTGGTGCCAAGACAGGTAGCATACATCATACTAAGTTTGCAATTGCTGAATGAGGGCTCAGTGTCTGTTATTTGACATGTGTATTATTACAGCTATGAGCACTTGGGTATCAGGCCAGTTATTCAACATTACAAAGGTACGTGGTCTATACACTTGTGGGGGGTGCGGCTGGACCCAGTCTGTCTGACCTGTGAATGTCTGGGTACTGGCTTATAGTTTTAAAAGACAGTGGTGTTAGTACCAATAGTCAAACCAAATATGAAATTACACCATAAAAAGTTTATTCGATAAAGCTTTCGGGTCTACACCCTTCATCAGTATACTTCTGCAACAATATTAAAACATTTAAATAGGAGAATCAATTAAACACATGCTTTAGCCCAGCCCATCCTATCAACAATTAATTAAATATTTAAAAGGGCAACATCATATAACATAAAATTACATTATAAGCTTAATATCTCATTTAATTATAATTAAAAACAATACATATAAATATAAATATAAACGTGCTTTATTAAATTTAATATAATTCTTAAATATCTCTACTTGTAAATATATGCCTATAAAAACACAATACAATGTTATATGATGTTGCCCTTTTAAATATTTAATTAATTAATTAATTTAATTAATTGTTGATAGGATGGGCTGGGCTGAAGCATGTGTTTAATTGATTCTCCTATTTAAATGTTTTAATATTGTTGTAGAAGTATACTGATGAAGGGTGTAGACCCAAAAGCTTTATCGAATAAACTTTTTATGGTATACTGGCTTATAGTGCCTGCATATATGCACTGTTACCTACTGGAAGTCGTACACCTTGTTTGTTGTAGCATAGTCTACATACAGGCCTGCTGACTGTAGCTTTGTTTGTATGCATGTTTGCTTGTTATGTTCCTGAAACACTGATTCCACCTGCAGTGCAGATTTACAGTGCCTCTGTGGATCCCTAGTGACATCTGTATTGCTTACTGTACTAATGTCCATGTCTCACTTGACAGAACGTCACTGTTTGTCCTGTTTGCATGTAGCTTGCCTGTAACACATTGCATATGACTTACCTCGCATTTGCTCAAGACAGCATTCATATATGCCAGCACTAACAAATCAGGAGCACTACACCCTCACATAGTCACCTTGAGTACCTTGTTCCCCATTGGCCCTATGTGTCGTTACTTAGTATGGGATTCACAATGCTATGGTAGCATGTGCAAAGGTCACCTGTCGATCTACTCTCAGGTCCAGTTGGTGAATCTGTGAGTCATGTGGCAATGTTACAGTTGCCTCATGTACACAGACAACCCTCTTCCCTTCCCATACATGTACAACACATGTGAGAGATGCAACCACATAGCCAAACTGGGGGCTAAGCTCTGTTAATTCAGCACTGGCATTCCCTGTCAGGTTGAGTGGGATACTACAGTGAATATAGTACCAGTCTCCCATAGACCTGCCACGACCGCAATCCAAACACAGAAACACACAGATACATTATTGGACTCTAAGAATAGCATCCTGCCTGAGCAGCTGACACCTGCAAAGCAGACACACAAGCAAACTTTAAGCCAGAGCAGAGCACGTGCAACACATAGCTCACAAAGTCTGTGTGCCAAACAGTCACAGGCCATATGGCTTGACAACACACCTACTACATTTGTATGAGGTACCTCTATCGTCGGGTACACTGAGGTCCTGCTCACCAGGCTGAACAAGGTGACGGTCATGCTGAGCTGCCCGTCGGGCACTGTGATCCACCACATAACACAAGCATACCGGTCACACCAAGGCATGTAGAAGTATGACTCAGTCATTGTCTGTGCCAGTGTGTATGACCTCTGACGCACCTCCCTGGACTACATGTTAGGGGACATAGAGGGGCTCTCTGAGCTTGGGCACAGGCTGGTATGACCCTGGCCTTGAGTAGCATCTCACCCTCACCAAGAATGCTGCCACAATATGTAGACAGGATCATCAGTTTCTGCAATTAACGTATGTTTCAGTACCATTCAGAGGGGATCCAATGCCTGTCAGTGTGGGATTACATGCTGGACAAGCCACATTACTTTGCTTGGGACAGCTTGCACCTGTCACCCATGGGCTGTTGTATATTGGCAGAGGCTGTTGCTACACACATCGTGCCTTTGTATGCAAGGCTGACATTACATAGCCACCTACACAGGTATCACACGGGATAGGACACTAATAGAAATGCTACTCAACAGCAGCAGTGTAAACCTCAAGATGCATGCAGTGGAAACTGTCCTTAGCATGGGGTACAGCAATATCCATGCAGTAACAGACTCCTGGTACAAGGCTCCCAGGTGCACACCATCAGTGCCAGGTCATTCCTGATACCATGCTTGTCGTCCCCTACACATGCACCAAACCAGAACAGGGGGGATGTATCCAAAGGCACCTCAGATACACACACCCCCAGGTTGGTGGCACTGCACAAAGCATCAGAGCCTATCCATGTGCAACTAACAGTGGGTTAGACTGCCTTCAGGTTCATAGCCTGGCATACACCACACTCCCATACCCAGGAAACCCACTTGGCCTTCCTGACAACACTGGGAATATGATGGTCTCTGCACACACCATTATATGGTTGTACTGCGACTACCCAAACATAGAGTGTGAGCATTACTCTAGCTCCAAGACCCTATCTGAAGGGTTCTTAGCATTCATTCCCTACATTGCTACGGAACAACTTGTTACCACTCCCACAAAATGGTGACAACATGCTGCACCTGTTCATCACCAACATGTGGACTATATGCTCCAGACCAGTCATGTATCCCTCACTGGTGGGATGACACCATCTATAACCCACACTGTCTAGTCACATACCACATGCAGCCCCTGCACAGAACACCACAGTCATACATTTGTCTGATGCATATTCCATGTATTCACATGAGGCAGGCTTCGGACATGGGAACTATTGCAGTTCACAGGTACATATGTGTAGGTGGCACACACATACATCATGTGTGCATTGACATTACTGATATAATGCATGTCGTGCAATATTGGGAACAACACCCCACACACATGGACAAATTGTGTGACAAAACTACACATGGCGTTTGTAGGATTCAAACCCCTACCTAACTATGTTATGACACTTGTGAGAGACGCAGTAGCAGAGCGCGCTATTTGCATTACTGGGAGGATTGCTTTCTCCTGCTGTACTTATAGGGTGCTGACATCATCAGTGTTTCGACAGTGGAATATTCAGCATGTGTTGTGTAGTAATAGTTGTCAAAAGGGACATTTCTCTTACACATGGAATTGCACACACTACTCCCCCACACACATTCACACACACACTGAGCACTTGCAGGATTCAAACCCCTACCTAACTATGTTATGACACTTGTTAGAGACGCAGTAGCGGAGTGCGCTATTCATATTACTGGGTATAATTTTTGCTCCTGACATATGTATAGTGTGCTGACATCATTATGGATGAAGGGGTATGTACATCTGTTACTATCCATCAGTACAGGGGAGAGCATATCTATGCATTAACTTTGCACAGGCACAGTGGCCTACTGTACTGTGGAGGCAGACGCCAAATACACTGTGGATAGCCTTCTGTATTCCCTAGGGACAACAGGCTAGTATTGCACTCTACGACCATATGTTTACCTGTCAGATGCAAGTATCTGTTGCTCATATACTGTTTGTGGGTCTTTATTGCCATAGCCTTCCCTATCTCTATAAACAACGTGTGTACTGTGGGAGATGTTTGCTTATGAGTGGGATCCAGTACTTTACTTATGTCTCTGTTGTAACTTCACTGTGTGCACTGGGCAGATGTCTGTATTGTGGGAGGTTCCTGTGTTAACACATAGAAATGCCAGATATGTGTGTGCAACTGCTGAACTGTGACATGGCCTAAGTGTGTGAGTATGCCCAGTTCGCAGTTTGTATGGCTTCTTGACTGACACGTCTCATTTATCTTAGTGTGCGAGCATGCCCAGTGTGACTTTTCCTTATGTTGGGATCTGTGGACCACCACATTTGTGTTTGTGTGTGGACGCCATCTATATATCACATGTACAGTTGAGTGTTGGACATCAGGGTGTGTTCTTACTGCCCAACTGCTTTGTGTCTGAACCTAACAGACATTATGCTGCACCTGCAGGGTCGCCATGGGATAGTTTGCATACAGTTGTCATCATCCTTTCCTGCTGACCAAACAGTTGTATTGTCGTACAGTGTACTGGTGCAGACCTTTCACTGTGGTGGACAGTATAATCGGTTTCAGTCCTATCACTGCTTGTAATATTTATAGTGAGCACACCAGACTGGTTGAGGGCCAGTTGTGCAGATATGACCATGTTGCATTTTGTTCAGATATGGACAGCATAGTACATGATTGCCCGACATTGTTAATGTATTCCACAACTTGTGTGGACAGTGACAAACAATGGCCATGTGCCCTAGTCCATTTGTAATGCTAGTCAGAGAGTGTTTGTCCTTCAACACACAGTTACTGGTGTTTGCCATGACATATGTCACGGTTTGTGTGCTGTGCCTCTGTCTACCCGTGACATACAGGTGATATCCAGGGTACACCTACCATCTCCCATCCAGTCATCATGATTCCTCTGGATGACAGTCACTGAGGGACTCCTTGGATATCCTGTAGTGGGAGTTTAGTCGTGAGTGGAGTGAGCTTCTGGGTTATGGACCAATCGGTACAGCATGTCCTGTTTATGTCTGTGCTGGGGTTCAGGCCTGTCAGCTGCATAGGTCACCAGCATTCAGTGTTTACATGGTGCCAAATGTCCATTGATACCAGGTTGGTCATGGCTCTATACATCAGGCACAGTTCACCTCCAGCCAGGCAGTATGGCACTGTGTGGAGCTGCAGTTTCTTTAATCAGGTGACACATGGCATCTGTTACAGCTCTGCGATCCTCCTGGTGGGGTATTTGTGTGGTCTTTCCAGTTGCTGCAGGTAAGTGCTATGGTACATCCCTGAAGGGCCATTGTACACAATTGTGAGGCTGCTGATGGATGACTGGAGAGGCACATTGACCTACCCTAACCAAGCTATGCTTGCCTTCATGATTAGGTGGGTATATGGTATGTTTCTGTAACCACTACAGACACATGGTTGTCACATGCAGGATATCTATCACCTTGTGTCCCCAGGTCTCTTATTGCTCCTGATGTACTTACTGGGTTAACACCTATGTGGTAATTTCTGTCCATATACTGTGTTTCCACAGGGGTTGACTATACACTATTCTGCATTTAGCTTGTTGACATGGCTGTGGCACCACTTGTCTGTTTCTATGTGTGCCTTTTGTATGTTGCTTGTGTCAGCTGGAGGGTCCGATATGGTGGGCAGTTTGTAGTCCTCTGTGAACCTGTTCAGACAGAGTCCTTCCATGTTGGCCTGTACCTATGTGACATATATAGCATACAAGAGAGGTCCCAGGGCCATGCCTTGTGGGATGCCAGTTGTACCTGGTTTGCAGTCTGCCATGGCTGCAGCATGTCTGACCATGTCAGTTCTGTCCTTGAGCTGGTTTGCAACCCATCTACTTGCATAGGGGTTTATAGTTAGGCTGGTGAGCTTATCTGTACTGCCAACTAGGATATTGTATGGAAGGGTTTAGCTAGGTCCAGATAGGCTGTGTGATCCACATTCCCCACATCAATGGCCTTGGTGCATGTTTCACATGAGTCAGACATGTGTAAGGGGCAGGATCTGCCCTATGACAGCCACACTGGGTAGGGTCCAATGTCTGTAGGTACCCAATCTCGTTATTCATGGGATCCATGATCATCCTCTCCATTACTCTGCCAACCTAGATAGTCGGGGTTGAGGGGTGATAGTTTGCAGTATCCATTCAGGCACCCCCTTTGTGGTGTGGGACCACTGTTTCTGTACACTGCTCTTTGGGTACATATCCTGTGGTAGGACTGATAGTGCGCAGTACTGCTATTTGCTGTTCCATTCTTCTTACAGTACTTGTTGGACACAACCTAGGACACCATCTGGTACCAGTGATGCTGTGTGCTGTGCTTTGTGAATGCTGGCTGTTACCTCAGCATCTGCAATGTCAGGGGGCCAGCACTCTCCTGGGATAGATATTTGGCAGTTAGGTGCTGATGGGGAGTTTGGAAGGAATCTGTTTGGTAGGCTGTTGGCAATGTGTGTGGGTTTGGTGCATTGTTTGTGATATTAGAGTGCTGCAGAACATATCTGTGGATTATCACCATGGTTCCTACCATCAGGTAGGACAGCTGTGTGATAATCCTTTGTGTGCTGCACAA